>NC_062543.1:11301027-11576027 GCF_022655615.1 Tachysurus fulvidraco
GAACGATGTTGGCCTACACGAGCACACAGTGCCAGTGACATCAACATCTATAATTACCACCATCTGGCTAAAACATTAGAGCTGAACAACCTTCTTAAAACCTACAGTCGTATATAATTCTGCAATAATGTAACATTCTGTATTTAGATGAGATTATACAATTCTGTCTCAACATCATTTTAAGCCACAGTGCCTCAGTTCTAGCCTCATTATTCATGAATTAGTCTGAGTTAATATACATTTATTCAGTGTATTTCGTGTACAAGCTATTAATCAAACAAATATGGACAGTCATTTAAGAAAAAGATCTGAAGTTATACAGTAACTGTGTGTAACTAGTCAGGATGCAGATTGTATAATAGCTTCACGATGGACAGACAGACGGAATTGTCAATAGTTCTAATACTTTTGATAAGTGATTTGCAACCTTGGAAAGTATAAAATATATATTTATATACATCTTAATCACGCTTCATCACCGTTCCGCAATTTCCCATTTACACCATCAGTCGATTGTGACATGTTTCATGTTTTCAGCTATATGAGAATAAACCAGCTAATGTAACAAGGAATAAAACATAACGGCGTGTTCGGTTATAAGAACCTTGACTATCGACCAATCAAATCTACCTTACTGTACCTTTCTCATTGGGGAACATCTCCCTCACTGAAAACTTCACCATATCAGCAAATACATACATTTAAACCTATTTGTCTGAAGTCCCTTTATACTGTATGTTGATATGCCTTACAGAGTACCCCAGAGAATAACAGATCCAACCCCCATGCCTAATAGTTAGAAGGTTGATGTTAGACGGGATCACTGGTGGCTCAAGTGGTTAAGGCTCTGGATTGTTGATTGGAGGATCAGTGTTCGAGCCCGAGCACTACCGAGCTGCTGCTATTGGGCCCTTGAGTAAGGTCCTTAACCCTCACTGTTCCAGGGGCACTGTATCATACCTAACCCTGTGCTCTGACCCCAATCTCCACCTTTGGTATTAGTGCCCAGATTTTTTTTTTTAATGATTTCACAAGTAAGATTTTCTTTTTTCTGATGAATCTTCTATGCAGATCCTGTTTGTGCACCAGCACTCTTGTGTCAGCTTTGGTGTCAGATCCATTTGTCTGATCAATTGTCAGATCCTCGGCTGCTTAGATCCAAGTAGCCCAAGCAGAGCAGAGATTTTGTTACCCTCCAGAATTATTTTTCTGAAGGACAATTGTCTATTAACATTTGCAGGATTTCCATACAACTGTGAAAATACAAGTGGATTAAGGATCCTAAATGTTAAGCCTTCCTCTGGTTAAGCCTTATAATGATAAACAATTCTTTTTTAATATATTATATATATACAGTATATACAGTATATATAAATCAATGTGTAACATGCAAGCTGTAGTGTGATGCAAGGATATGAAGATTTGCGTATGTGCTATGTTAATGGTAGAGATTTTAGTCGAGATGGATTTCTATTAATGCTCTAGTTGCATTAGTGGTGAAGCTGATCTTGGCTTTTTGAGGGTAAGTGGAAAATTGGGTAAATGTCCTTGTATAGTGTGTGTGTGTGTGTGTGTGTGTGTGTGTGTGTGTGTGTGTGTGTGTGTGTGTGCAGCACTATGTGCAGCATTCTGTATAGGTTTAACAGGCTCAGCTTTGAAGGCCAAGGGCCATTGATTTTAAGCACACAGCCAATCATACAGACAGAGTCCAGACTCGATGCTGCACCATGTTTCCAGTGACTGACACACACACACACACACACACACACACACACACACACACACACACACACACACACACACACACACACACACAGACTTTTACTACTGCAGCAACATTAGATTATAGGTTGTCACAAAGAGCCAATATAAAGCGCATCTAAAAACTAGAAGAGCTGCTGAATCAGTCGGTCGTCTTTCTCTGAGTATTAGCTTGTAACGAATAACAAACCGGCAGATGCAAATGGCTTTTTTTTTTCTAATGACAGCACAAACAGTGTGAGATTAAATGAAGCCCTGCAGATACCAAAAGAGAGCTTCCTTTCCCTCTCTCTGTCTCTCACTCTCTCTCTCATCTGTTTATCTCTTTCCCTCATCTCTTCATCTCGCTTTTGCACGTCTTGGCTCTCTTTCTCTCGTTCTAATTGTCAACCTGTTCTCGCTCCATGTTTTCACTCATACATCACGCCGTCTCGCCATTGTCTTTCCTAATGACGTTTTCTCTCTCATTGTTTGCCTCCCTTTCGCTCTTCTGTCTCTGAGCAAATCCATCTCACTCTCTTTCTCTTTTTCCAGCCATCCCTCTTTTTCCTGTCTCCGCCACAATCGCAGGTGAGAGAGTTTTAATAATTCACGAGCACAGTAAGCAAAGCACTCGAATGCCATAAAAGCCCAATTCCTTTAACCAGTGATGAATTATTTTGTGCTTTACATAGAACATAGAACACACACACACACACAGACACACACACACACACACACACACACACACACACACACACACACACACACACACACACACACACACACACACACACACACACACACACACACACACCCTTCAGGAATCTGTACAATTTACCTAATGGCTTTAAGCTAAACAGGCTTTTCCGTAATCCCTTTTGGCTGACTACAGTAAGCATTCAAATATAACCTCATCCATTAGCAGGCATTAAAATAAACAGATCGGATTGGTTTTGAGGATTGGATTGGATTGGGCTGATTGGAGATTGGAGTTCTAAATATAGCTCGGTGACGGTGCTGAAAGAAAATGGCAATATAATTTCAGATAAAGGGTGGTACTTTTTTTTATGTAGGCTGAAATGAATCTAACAACGGAGACGGATTAGCCACATTATGCAAATCCTGCACTAGTGTAGGAGTACAGTTGGAAAAAATTGACACATTTTTGCATACATCTTTTTCTGGAGGTCCTTCAATAATAGCAAGTGCCTCTAACTAACATGACTTTTATTGAATATGGTTAAACGCATAGCCCTAAATATCTTGTCAGAGCTTTGCATCTCATGTTCTAAAGAAAGCACTTGTTAGTCTTTACCCTCTGGGGTGAGCAGCATGGTGGGTGGGAATTTGCTGCAGGATCAAAATATTTAAAAATATCTAAATACGACCGAATTAATACACGTGAAATCCCTTATGGACTGCTGGTTTATAATCTAAATAAAACAACCAGAAAAAAGGCCTTTAAAAGAAAAATTCATTCAGACAGTTACTGTACACTAACACACTCCCCTGTGCCCCTTATGTGAAGTCTTCCTAAAGCAATACACCCAAATTGCCAATCACATGAGAGACGAAGAGAAAGTCCAGCTGAGGAATCATCCAGCACTAAAGGGTACTGGCCTGCTATATCCCCTCTATTAAGCTCTGATCAGAAACATCACAAAGCCTCTCTACTTAATTGCTGGTTTTAATGATCCCATTAGCTATGAATCCCCGAAGGAAGAAAGACTTGTGGATCTAGACATTGCTCCATGAAGCTGCGATTAAAGACAGGGTCAAGGAAGCAGTTTAGGGGCAAATTTGCAGTCTTTGTGAAGGCATTGTTGTGCAATATTTGGTGATGAAACTCAAATAATTTGTCTTTAATAGCGAGCAGCTGGTGAATGCTCTCTCCATAAACGCGCTATAACTCGACACACAAAAAGGCATCATCATTCCTATCTTTAATGGCATCAGAAATTCCCTTGAGGCCCGTTTCCATCTATGGTGTTCGGTGTCAAAGATTAATCATATTACTAAACGCTTCTAATGTGATATTAAATATTTAATGAAAGGGGCAGGGGGTATTTTCTCTATGTATATTAAGTAGGTAGCATGTTTCATTGTAAAGTGGGAGGAGAAACCTTTTTCAGAAGAATTAGCAACCCATTAGCATGTAAATGCAGCTTTGTTGTAATTTCTATTCTTTATGTGAAAAAACCCTTCTTGCAAGAGTAAACAGAAGTAGGAAATAAAAATTCTCAATCAGCTGTCACAAAAATAAGAAGAGTGATTGTAGAAGATTGTAACAGGCTGCAGGTTATATGGAGCTTGAAAGTCAGCAGTGATGCCAGAATGCTCTCTGTGCCACAAAGCCTCAGTTTCCTGGCTCTTTTAACCAACCATTTTGTTCCATGCTGTTGTTGTATTGGCCCTGACTTACTCCTAAATAAAGAAGTAACTGCAATCATTACAAATGTATACTTAAAATATTAGCAGTTTTATAGTAACTGTTAATTCACAGGGACGAATAAACATATAACTTTACACATAAAAGTGCATATTAAGCTAACAAGGTAATAGCAAATCAAAAACCTTTTCAGTGGCTACATATAATTGTTGTTTGCCTCCGAGGTGTGAGCAAGTGCTGAATATCTAATATAAAACCACAGCAATAGGAAGTCCTTTTTTGTTCTTTATGGCATCATACACCAAGCTACACCATACAGTCAAATGTTTGTGGACAGCTTACCACCCATGTATGCTTCTTCCCCAAATTATAGGCAAAAATGTTAAAGCACACAATAGTCTAGAATGTCTTTGTACACTGTAACATTAAAGTTCCCTTTCACTGGAACTAAGAATCTCCTAACATTCCAGCTTGACAACGTCCCTGTGCACAAAGTGAAAAAGTGACATACGGCTAAGTATGGTGACCCATACTCAGAATTCATTCTCTGCATTTAACCCATCCAAAGTGCGCACACACAGCAGTGAACACACACACCCACCGTGAACACACACCCGTGCAGTGGGCAGCCATTTATGCTGCAGCGCCCGGGGAGCATTTGGGGGGTTCAGTGCCTTGCTCAAGTGCACCTCAGTCGTGGCCGGCACGAAACTCGAACCCACAACCTTCGCTTTAGGAGTCAGATGCTCTAATCATTAGGCCACGACTGCCGTGAAGCAAACTCCATGAAGACATGTTTTGCCAAAACTGGAGTGGAAGACCTCGAGTGTCCAGCACAGTGTCCTAACTTTGGGATGAACTGAAACGGTGACTGTGAGCCAGGCTTCTGAGCACCTCATCACTGCCTGACTTCACTAATGCTCTTGTAGTCGAATGATCACAAATCCCCACAGCCACGCACCAACATCTACTTGAAAGACTTCCTAGAAAAGTGGGGCTTATTATTACAGCAAAGGTGGAATAAATCTGGAATGGGATGTTCAGCAGGCACATATGGGTGGGATGATTAGGTGTCCACCTATTTTTTTTTACATATAGTGTATTTCTCTGAATTTATCTACATCATTTGGAGAGTTTCCCAGACCTTTTCTCATGCAGCTCCAATTGAGTCTACAATTCTACAGTATGGCGTCACCAGATTTTCCACTTTTTTGTAATCCTTGGTTCTTCCTATACTCTAGATATTACTGTATTTTATTGTGCGGTTTAAATGTTTTTACTTATACAGTTTAAATAAAATGTCTCTTGACTTATTCCAACTTATCAAAAAGTATAATTTGTTTTTCAGCTGGTGCAAAGGTGCTTCCTGCCCTTCAGGAACTGCTATCACTGTTAATGAAGTTAATGCTGAAGTTCTCAAGATGCATTGATTCCACCCTGCAAGTTTAGGTATTCACTATGTTAAATGAAAAAAGGACACGATGCTCCGAAGACCTTGCATGAGTTTGAAGCTACCACCTTCTTGGTGGTACAATATTATAACCTTCTGTTTATCTGCATAGCCAAAGCATGAGAATAAGTTGACTTGATTTTTCAGAAACAGGATGTTTGAAGCCTGACATGCAACTCTGTCTGCAGCTGCTGCCTCTGCTCCTCTATGCATCCTTGTGATTCATTCACTGTTTGACCTTTCACGACACCTCACCAAGGCAGGATATATGATATATTGGCTCCATGGAGCATTGGCATGTCTACTTTATTCTTGTCACCATTAATAAATCTGACACAGTAATATTTCATTTAGTACGTATTACATGCCAGGTATTATAGTTGTGATGGCGTAGCATGAGAAGGAAATCTGAAGGAGTTATACTCATTATATAACATTATAACCAGATTAGCTCATGTCCTTGCATTAGCAAAGTCATTACTCTTAGGTGTGGGAATTACCCACCACTTAAACAGTATTTGGTTAAAAGTGGTCTTATGGTGGTTTCTTTTCATTAATGGATGGGGGGGGGGGGGGGTTAGAGTATAGGGTACATGGGGATGTCTATCAACACAACTCACATTTAGTAGATTTAAAAGTGAAGAATGCTAAGAGAGAATATTACAGAATGATTCATATCAGCTGCAGAGTGTGGTGTTATACACAATACACACCTTCTAGCTCCTGTTTCTTTTAATGAAGTGTAAAAAAACCTGAGTTACACACCTTCTCATGGCACACAAGAATATGCACAAGCAGAGCTCACACTCTAATAATTCATTCTAATAAGACTCAAAACACAAACCTGGCCTTATATTAATGACGCAGGGATTTCATAAGCAATACACACACACACACATGCACCTACTTCTTTATTGGCAGCCGGCTTGGGATCCATATATAGCTTTGGCTCAGGTCAAAGCTGCCATTAATAAAAGGTAAAACCAACCTGCCATATTCACATGCCGCAGTATAATTCATCAGTATGCGTCTCTACACCTCTCTCTCAACCACACACATTAAATATGTCTACAAAAACAAGTGGCAGTAATGGGATTACGTGTTCATCTTCTTCAAACAAAAGACAGAGCAGCAAAGACTTCAAACTGATCCTGGATTTATTGACCAAAAGGCTTGACCCATTTACTTGGTCAACTATTAATTATTGTGGATGTAACTACTGTATAAGCACTGAACTACCGTACATCTCTATATTAAAATGGTAGGCTTTTTTTTTTTCAAGTAAAGCTACAAATCAAGATAAAAAGCTGCACATCTGGGCTATGAGCCAACAACAACAAAAAAACATCGGGGCCTATCAAAAATTTAATTTTCACATTTTCACTATTCACTTTTAAAAATTTAAAAAATATATAGTCTCCACAGACCATGTGGGGAAGTTGACCTGTATAATGTGAAGCATGGTGGTGGCAGCATCACACTCTGGAGACTGCAATGAATGTAAAGGCAGCTTTTACCAAGGGTTTTTGCCTTTTTTTATTGTGATGTAGGTTTTCTTTTTCTTGAAATGATTTCCCTTTTTAGCATTTTAAAGCACACAAGCATTTAAAGTTTTTTCCAATGTATTCAGTTGTTTTCTACAATAATATATTCCCTATTAATTTAGATTTTGTTACCTAAGCCAGTATGTTTTTCATTGTAGGAGATTAAGCTGCTATTTAATATAGAGTAATCAATATGAGGCTACAGTCCGCCTGATGCAAAGTGGCTTTTGCAGTTCTCTCATTAAATAAACAACATAGTTTCAGTAAATTAACGACAATATCTTTTCTTAGGTCAATATATCTTTTTTCAAAGACACTAATCCGGAATAGAGAAGAGGAGAGATTGATAACACGCATTCGTGTGTCCACCACTGACATTCAGCTTCATGTTGACTAAAATTATCATAGCGATTTAGACAGTGGAATTAGGATTGTGTGACATTAAGTTGAAGATATGGTAATCCTCTTAATTAAAATGTGTATGCATGAGCATAGTGTTACAAAATCAAACTGTCTATTTTGTTTTCGGCACCTTTAATGTGTAATCCGTTGGGACACGGAGCCAACAATCACGGCGAAACAAAAAAAAAAGTAATTATGTCAAGTCACTTCTGCCTGATTATAAAGGGTAATTACTTTTTTTTATTATTCACAAAAAGGTGCTTGGAGGGACGTAACCTTTCGCGAACATCGTTGGATTGATGAAGCGAGTCATTTTCCTGAAATAAATACCGATCACAATCTTGAACTATGAACAGTCCAGTCTATTGAAAAAAAAAACTCTCTCTTTCTTCCCTTCCATCCTGCCAAGTCTCCTGATCTGACCAAAGGCTGACAGTTGGGAAAGCAACACTTTTGGTGTATATATTTCATTATTCATATCATCAGGAAGATTCATCTCAAGAGGACAGTGTAGGATTTGAGTTTTATCTGTGTCAAGAGAAAAGAAAATCCATTTAGTGTACGAACTTCTGTGTCAGGGCTATGGGAATGGATCAGCTTGATCAGCAAAGATCAGCTTGAAGCCACTGAAGCCACTTAAAGACAGTGACTAATGCACTTGCTGCCAGGAATAGATACATTTCAGAGGATAAACACAGGCAAAAAAGAGAAATAAATACCCATCAAGGAGAGAGAGAGGAGGAGATGAAAAGAGAGAGAGAGAGTGAATCAGCAGTGAGTTGCAAAGCATCATGGAGTCCAAAGTACAAATATGACACATCACATTTAACATAAAACTCAAATGGTTCTTAATGATTATTAGTTTTGGTTTCAGCCAGATTGACTGGTCACTTGAGTTCATTTGGTTGAATCCAAAACTTAAATAATAAATAAATAAATAAAATTTGGGACTAATGTTTTCTTTCTGTGGAAATTTTAGGGACAAAAAAAATCAATAAGTACCTAAAATATGACTGTACACATTTACATAATAAGGCTAACATGTAAATAATTGTATTATGTCCAAAGGTGGGCCCGTGAAATTAATTTTACAATTACAAGGGTTGAAACAATTTAATTAAGAATCCCTGCCTAACCTGATATGCTCTAGTATGATATGTAATTATAGACAATTTAATGGTCCTTAACTTCTGATCTTGAAACCAGGAATTCAAGAGCTAAATCCACAGATAGAGGAATCTTTCCTATCCCACAGTATTCGATGTTTCTAACTGATTTTATCTGTCAATGTCTGCACATCGATGCAGAGGTGCAGATATACTGTACTGTACCCTGATCAATTCAGTTGTAAACCACTTTATGTTCAACAACTTTGCTTAAACTTTGCCCTTTTACAGACATCATACATTTATGCCCTAATGTAAATATTCATGACTGAGCTTGATTGGTTTAAATGCCAGGTTTCTTGAACAAACAAGCACCGATAAACCAAAATATTAGGCAGGCAAAGCATCAGAACATTTACATAGAGACCGAACTAGACCAAAGCAAACACGATCACTAGACATAACAAAGCAGAAAGAAAAAAAACAACATGTCAAAAAAAAAAAAAGCTCTGAAATGTCATTGTGAAAGGCAGAGGCAAGACTTCTGAAGGATCTGTAGAATATTCAGTCTGAATATTGAGAATGTGATACGAGTCTTGTGACATGGTTTCTAGTTCATGGCCTCAGTGGAGACAGTCGTTTTGAGAGAACTCTTTTTCTCAGTCTTGAGAAACTTTGTACTGTATACAGTATCTACTACACACTTATTAAGCAAATGTAATAACAGTTATTACTGTGATAAACCAGGTAAGAGATGAAAAATAGTTTTCTTATTTGTGTAAAAGTAAAACACAATATATAATAACAATATTTAATATTTATTTTTTAGTTATTTGTTATAAAATTATAAAATGCTAGCTAAAAAGGAATTTAAACGACACCTCTGATTAGCTTACGTACATAATTATATAAACAAATTTTAAATTAGAATGCCACATGACTCGCCAAATATAAAGTGCATTAGGTAATAAGTAAAGTTTAGAGAAGCCAAACAGTGAATTCATCCTGAGAGCCTGTCGTTAATCTGTCAAGAAAATTAAAAATACTAATTTTGAAATCTAGTGATTTCTTGTCCATTTTCACAAAATAAATCAATAGATAAAATGACAGAAGCCTGAATATAGAGAAAACAAACATTGACATCTTGATTCCATACGTTTCTCAGAAACATTTATCCGAAGCGACTTGAAGAAGTGAATCCAATCTAAGGACCGAGTTGAGCAGTTGGGTGTTAAATGGCTTTGCTCAGGCTTTATGACATTCCCAGGGCTCGATTGACAGCCTTCTGGTCTTAGGTACAGAACCGCAATACAGTCTAAACATTTGCTTTCATTGGAATTCAGCTACATGCTTCTGTATGTTTACTCTGTATTTCCTAGATAGTAAAAATGTCTGTCATGTCTATTATTATTATTACTATCTGTGTTCTATATCTGACCCTCAATTCTGCTGCAAGAGTCATTTTGGTTTTAGCCACACTACATATCCAGTGTCCTTGCTGACAGCTGATAAATGTGTGACTACATCCCTAACCAGGTTACTTGAACCTCTTATAGGCTGTTTAATGCCTCTGAAACACGATTATTACTTTTTTCCTGGTCCATTCCACCCTTGACAGAGATAAATGGTGACTGTACACTCTGAACAAGGTTGAAAGGTTTTGAAGGTACAAAGCACATCCGAAAGAAGCAGCGCCGACCAAGGTTGTGTGGGTCAGCCAGATGTTAGAGCATTGGGATTGGACTTTGTTTAGAACAATAAATGAAATGTTACAGCAATCCAATATGGATTTGTTCCATGAGTCGTACAGAGAATGGATTATTGACATGAAATAAAGAGCCATTTAAGCTTAATTCGAAGAGTCATACAATATATTTTGTAGACCAAATCCAAAACAAGAATTCCAAACAGAAATATCTACAGGTAACCAACAGTGTGTCAAACCAATCAACCTGCCTTGAGTTTGCGTAACCGTCTGAGCAATTTTTCATTTAATTAATTTACAGAACGAGTCTCTTGTAGCGACAACACTTGGTTTATAAACACTTTCTGTCAGCTGGGGGACATGGCGTAAAGAATCCCTGTGGGAACCTCAATTTGCACAGGTCACCAAACAAAAGTGGCAAGAAAAGCCTCAATAGAAGTATTTTTGTTGGCTGTTTTGGCACTCTTAAGAAAACCCTCCCCCTTCTCGCCTTTCTCCCATTGCTTGCTTACCCATTTTTGAGAACTTCCATTCAGGATTTTTTTTTATTCTCGCCAGTGAATAGCCAACGAGTTGAAACTCAGCAGAGAATGTGCAAGCATTCTACCCTAAACACAATTAGCAAGGGGCTGCCAAACCCCCATGATTCCATCAAGGCTGGCTACATCTAGCATCTATTGCTATGCAAAGCAGCAACTAACACTCTTCTAGCCACTTCAACCATAACACAAGGGGGAAAAAACCCCAAAAACAAAAAAAGAAAGAAACGCTTGGCTATTCAATGAAACCACATCTTTTTTGACTCGGGAATGCATGTAATTTGTGCAGGGACAGAACGATCGATTTTGATCTGTTCCTTTAGGGAGGGGCCTTCAGAGTGGTCTCTGTGGTGCTGAGAAAGATGGTCAGTGTTTATATAAATACTAAGAGAGAAAAAAAGAAATAAGGACAGATGAAACATGGAGCTGAGGTCTGGAGCCTGAGATTCAGGCCATGCCAAGCGCAAAAGCGTGAAAATCAACAAGCAGAAGTATTGGCAGCTTGCAACACTGCCACTTTCTCTTGCTCGCAGACAGAAAATTCCAGTCTTTTCATACCAACATGCACAGAGCATGCATCACTGCCACAGTAATGGATGAAGCCATGAAAACACCATATGCACTGGTATTTCACAGTGTGTATCCCATCTCATCAGGGACGTGAAGTCTTTGCGAATCACCATTGTGCCCTAACAATACACATTGCTCTGTCCTTTTCATTATATTTCACTGCTATCCCGGGATCAATACAATGCAAGACAGCGCTGGCCTTTTGGTTTCGTCTACAACCAGCCAGTCCCTGTTTGAATCTGCGTATAAACCATAATAAAAATGACCAAACTGGACTCAAAATCTGTGCAACCAGACTCTTGGCAATCTATATATATAAATATATGCAAGAAGAAGAGTCATATATTAAATAAGTGACTTCAGCTCAGAGAAGACACCTTTACAATGATTGAAATTGATCAGCGCTAAAGGCACAGACATTCACATTTCCCCTTGTTTCCCATCAACAAAATTGGAACCGTTCATGATGCTCATTAAGATCTATGGGTTTTGTATTCAATCCAAACTAATTCCACATCAGAACTCTAGCTCTGAAATGAACAACGTGAAGACAATGGTAAAGGGGACAGGTCACAATGACAGCAGCACAAATACAAGTCAAAAGGAGGACACGAACAAAAAGGAAAGAGTGAGAAAGAGAGGATGGACCAAACAGTGGGAGGCCAAAAGATATTTGGGGGGGAACCAAAAGCAAGCAGACCAACAAAAAAAAAAACATACAATTTCTTGGTAGCTTTCTTTTGTGGTGGTTTCAAAAGGGCAATTTCCTAGACAACAAAGGAAGAAGAAGAAAAAGAATGGATGCTTGTCGACTAACATAGGCAGAAAAAGGTCAGTCTTTGCTTTCACAACCCAGACTGTGCATAAAGACGACTAGTTTAACCAACAGAAAAGTTTTAATGGCCAATTGGATTGGATTTTCGTGTTTTTAAACCAATGACTTGTAGTAACTTGGAAATAAGTATTCAACCATTTTTTTTTTTTTTTTTACATTTTCTTAAGTATCTCTTACATTTGGTGTTTCATCTCAGTAACATGATGCTTTTCGTCTAATTAGGCTAAATAGAAATTGACAGGTCACGAAACAAAGGATCTTAATATTTTTATTTGAGATTTTTGCTTAGATTACTATTTTAAATTAATCAATGAACAACAGATCACACAATTTATCCGTTTATTAGCACGTTACCTGTAGTGTTATGGAATGGAATGTCCACAAGACAAGCTATTTCCTGTCTTTAAACAAACTTTTAACTCTTTAAACCACAAATCTTTAAACCAATGTTCTGAACACTGGTACCAAGGGCTGACACTGGAGAAGCCATATCATTCACCACATAACTGGTTATATATTTTTAATTAACTTTGTTAATTAACAGCACATCATAAGCTCTTATCTAGTCGTGTATCATTGTAGAATTGTAAATATCATATAATTATGAGAACAAAATGTGAATCTGGACATTTATTCGATGACTTATTATTTGATGACTTATTGACTTCCCTGTCTCTCACTTCTCTTTTCACAGCATTTGGCCTAGTCACTAATTCTCTCTTTGCCATCATCATCATCATCATCTACATTGTTTCTCCATTGTTTCTCTGAGCCAGAGGTGCTGTATCTGAGGATCCAGTTAGAATAACCTCACCAAAAGCCATAAATCCCTGATGTGTGTGTTTGTGTGTGTGTGTGTGTGTGTCTGTGTGTGTGTGTGTCTGTGTGTCTGTGTGTGTGTGTGTGTGTGTGTGTGTGTGTGTGTGTGTGTGTGTGTGTGTGTGTGTGTGTGTGTGTGTGTGTGTGTGTGTGAGAGAGAGAGAGAGAGAGAGAGAGAGAGAGAGAGAAGCAGCGAGATTCAAACTTCAATTTGCAGTAATTCTGTTATCTAGTGAGTCAGGCTGTGGCAGCCTCCGCCTGCAGATTGAACACCTCTCTCTCTCCGCCTCTCTCTCTGTGTTCCTCTGTTCCACCACCAGTCTGGAGAGAAAACCACCTTTAGACTGCCTCATTAATGCCTCGTCTTGCTCTTTCATACCTAAGCTCTTATCTGCCTTACACTCTTATTCGTTTCACCTGTCTATTCCCCTACCATCTCTCTCTCTCTCTCTCTCTCTCTGTCTCTCTCTCTCTCTCTCCCCCCTTCTCTCTCTCTTTAATTTGTGCACTTTCTGTTCAGTCCATCTCCAAAGAACATCTCAGAGCAATCAGCTTAAGCCAGCCCCAGCTCGTGTGTGCTCTGCTCTCTCACTCTGTGCCTCACACGCTTCCTTTTTATTCTTGCCAAATCATGCCATGTCATTTTCCACAATGGCACTTAAACGCATCTGAATCCCCTCATCTCCTATCTCAAATCCCTCCATCTGCCCTAATATCACGGCTTGGCTCTGCACTAGCACCGAGGCCACTGCTGAGGCTAATTTCGTTAGCGCTCCTGGGTGTGTGGTACTTCCCACCTGCCAAACTGTTTCTTCATTTAGTTAAGCAGGCTGTGCAGAGGGATGACCTCCATCTGCACTTCATTAGAATGATGACAAAAAAAATAAATCTGCACGTAGATACACAACGCAGCCCCAAATCCTGACCTGAATTATGCAAAGTAGTTACTGTATACTGTAAATAGAGTGGTTCACAAATATCATATATACAGTATCTCACAGAAGTAAGTACACCCCTCACGTTTTTGTAAATATTTTATTAAATCTTTTGCTGTGACAACACTGAAGAAATGACCCTTTACTACAATGTAAAGTAGTGCATGTACAGCTTATATAACAGTGTAAATTTGCTGTCCCCTCAAAATAACTCAACACATTGCCATTAATGTCTAAACCGCTGGCCACAAAAGTGAGAACACCCCTGAGTGAAAATGTCCAAATTGGTCCTAATGTGTCAATATTTTTTGTGGCCACCAGCACATTTTTTTGTTTCCAGCACTGCTTTAACCCTCTTGGGCATGAAGTTCACCAGAGCATCACAGGTTGCCACTGGAGTCCTCTTCCACTCCTCCATGATGACATCACAGAGCTGGTGGATGTTAGAGACCTTGTGCTCCTCCACCTTCCGTTTGAGGATTCCCCACAGCTGCTCAATAGGGTTTAGGTCTGGAGACATGCTTGGCCAGTCCATTAACTTTACCCTCAGCATCTTTAGCAAGGCATTGTTTGTCTTGGAGGTGTCTGGGTGTTATCTTGTTGGAATACTGCCCTGCGGCCCAGTCTCCGAAGGGAGGGGATCATGCTCTGCTTCAGAATGTCACAGTACATGTTAACATTCATGGTTGCCTCAATGAACTCATTCATTCATTCATTCATTCATTCATTCATTCATTCATTCATTCATTTTCTACCACTTATCCGAACTTCTCGGGTCACGGGGAGCCTGTGCCTATCTCAGGCGTCATCAGGCATCAAGGCAGGATACACCCTGGACGGAGTGCCAACCCATCACAGGGCACACACACACTCTCATTCACTTACACACTACGGACAATTTTCCAGAGATGCCAATCAACCTACCATGCATGTCTTTGGACCGGGGGGAACCCCCGAGGCACGGAGAGAACATGCAAACTCCACACACACAAGGTGGTAGCGGGAATCGAACCCCCAGCCCTGGAGGTGTGAGGCGAACGTGCTAACCACTAAGCCACCGTGCTCTTTCTCTCAATGAACTGTAGCTCCCATATCCTTATGGCATCCATATCCTTAGTTTGCTTGTCTTCAGCAAACTGTTTGCAGGCTTTCTTGTGCATCATCTTTAGAAGAGGCTTCCTTCTGTGACACAACAGCCAGGCAGACCAATTTGATGCAGTGTACGCCGTATGGTCTGAGCACTGACAGGCTGACCCCCCACTCCTTCAACCTCTGCAGCAATGCTGGCAGCATTCATACATGTATTTCCCAAACACATCCTCTGGATATGACGCTGACTACATGCAGTCAACTTCTTTACTCGACTATGGTGAGGCCTGTTCTGAGTGTAACCTGTCCTGTTAAACCACTGTTTGGTCTTGACCACCAAACTGCTGCAGCTCAGTTTCAGGGTCTTCATTTTCTTATAGCTTCTAACAAATCTTTTTTCAGATCCTCAGGGAGTTCTTTGCCATGAAGTGCCATGTTCTTCCTGTGACCAGTATGAGAGAGTGAGTGTGATAACACCACACACCTGCTCCCCATTCACACCTGAGACCTTGTAACACTAACGAGTCACATGACACCGGGGAGAGAAAATGGCTAATTGGGCTCAGTTTGGACATTTTCACTTTGGGGTGTACTCACTTCTGTGAGATACTGTATCTATGTACTTACAGACACACAAAAGAAGTGCATCATAAGCAGCAATGCAATTTTAGTAGATTAACAGGCAAATGTTCAGGATCTGAAGATTTTGATTAGATTAGAAGGAAATCTGATTTCCGCCTGTAGTGATACTCGCAGATTTTATATGCAAATAACCTTCACAGTGTGTTCATCATACATCAGCATTATATTATGTAATTAATTGATATTGGTGTGTCTGGGGTGGTGCTTTTCTATCTTGGTGGGGACCAAATTTTCTTACAAAATGAAATGTCTTGTGGGGACATTTGTTCTTGGTCTTGGTCTTTTTCTTTACAAAAACATTTTTTTAAATTAAGAGACTAGACACAAGCACGGGAACAGCAACCCACACACACAGTGTAAATAAAGAAGGAGTTAATAACAGTCTTTGCCTGCTATGACAGAATATAAATTGGAAAGCAGTGGTGGAATTAATGTGGCACATCTGGAAGAACAAAACAAGGGGACATGCTTGATGGAAACAAAAAAGTAAAGAAAAAAACGATTAAGTGAAAGACAGAATGAGAGACAGAACGGTTGCTGTCCTTTCCTGGACTGTTTCTAAATATCCTTTCTGAAAGGACCTAAGAACAAAGAACTAGTCCAAGGCAATGGAACAAGATTAACCTGCCTATAAACACAACAGTGGAAAGAAAAATAAGGACAGTTCAGTGACAGTGATTGTCAGTACGAAATATTTTACACACATTTCACAGGGGTGGAAATGTGTGCAGCATTAGATATGGTGCAAAAATAACCTCTGATAGACTTACATATAAAGGGCTAATGTAAAGACACAGTATCCTATAAATGCAACAACATTATATTATTACTCTTGTTGTATGCTAAGACACAGCAAGAGGATAGAGGATAAAAATGAATGAAATAAATAATTTTTTTTTTTACAATACACACTTGCTGTGCTGGATCATGGATCCTCAAGTTATAATGTCATATATATATATATATATATATATATATATATATATATATATATATATATATATATATATATATATATATATATATATACACACACACACACACATATATATACGCGTGTGTGTGTATATATATATATATATATATATATATATATATATATATATATATATATATATATATATATATATATATATATATACATTACGCACTGATTATGGATGAGACCACTTTCATCAGAATAGAAACATTTCTATTCTGATGAAAGTGGTATCATCCATAATGATTCCACTCCATCCACAAGGCATGAGGGCTCACTGAATAGATGAAAATGATGTAAATCATATGCTATGGCTTTCACAGTCGACCCTCTCTCCTCCGAAAGCATTTGGAATAATGGAGGTCATCCCAACACCATGCTCGTTAACACAATTTATTGTGTATTGTTTTTGTCAGCTGTCCGTGGTCCTGACAGAATTCAAGCAATCCAAATTTACAGCAATACCAGTCCAGTGCTAAGAAAAATCCAGTTTCAAAAGTTTACATACTTAAGATTTTATGAGACCATTTTGCAAATGTGAAACAGGATAATTTGGTGCTATGCTCTATTGGAAGTCATTTCTGGAACATCTTACATGAAACAACGCTCCACTGAAATTATTTTAAACCCATGTGGAAGTTATTTGTTTCTGTAATAACCTTCGAGCTTTCCTTAACAACCGCAGTACATGCATATTAGAGGAAGCGATGAAGAAAGAGACTTACTATGCAAATGACTGCATGGTATAACTACAATAAACACTCATTTAAAAGCCATAACTCCTGAACTCATCATCTGCTTTCAGTCACATGTTTTCGGCTTTATGAAATGCGTCCTAAGCTCTGGAGAATGGCGGAGAAACTTTGCTTTATTTGATTTATAGTCGAATGAATGAAGCAGCCATTTTAAAATGTCGGATTGTTGGAGTCGGTGCGGGATGAGTTATGACCTGCCGGAGACTATCGGGCATAAACGTGGAGATTATGACGCAGGCCTGAGAGATTGTGGAAGCAGTTGACATTCACACTTTAATTGGGATAGTTAATGGTCTGTTGTAGCAATTCTGAGAGGCGGTATTTTGGGACAGAGGACAAAAAGACAATATAATTAGACTGGTCGTTTCATATTAAACCACTAGAACATTTTGAGAGACATAGATGCCAGACACTACAAAATACCCATCACACCAAATCCAGAAACATAAAATCTGACAACACAAATGCAAGAGGTCTAGACTTTATAGAACTTCTTGTGTTTGAACTATAAAGAAATACAAGATATTAAACAAATACAAGGCAATCATGAAAAATATAGCTTCTAGCAGTGATTCGCAGGCCCAAGCACCAAGGATACAGCAACAGCTACTTCCTGAGCCCCTGATCCAAGTTTTAGCCAAAACTTGATGTCCACCATTTCTTAAGTTTATGGCAAAGTTTAGTCAGAAGTAGCCAAAAGTGGAAAATAATAAACAACAGGGTTCTTCACATCATTAGTGCTTGGACCCTAATCATCAATCAATCTTTTTTAATAGAAGTGTATCAGTTGGAGTGGGAGAAACTGGATCGAGACTTAATCCAGACTTATCTACATCTACACTTTAACCTTTTACCATTTTATGACTGTGCAATTAAATTCAATTTGATTTAGATTGCGCTTATAACAACTGACAATATCACAAAGCTGCTCTCTGGAAATCACTTGCCAGGAGATTTTTTAGAGGTAGTTTTTTTTTCTGAATCACTACTAGCATTTTTGGGAGCTCTACTAATTTATGTGAGGAAGGATTTTTATCGTTTCCTTTCCCCAACATCTAAGATGTCCATTTTGTTTTTGTGCCATATTTTTTTAGCAATATCTCTCAAACACCATAAATAAGGCTCTATTACAATCTCAAGAAATAAAAATAACATCACTGGTAAATGGCTGTGAGCAACTGTAGTTCAGTAGATAAAACTACAAGCTAGTGACCATTGAATACAAATCCTGGAACTAAGACTTAACCCTCTACTGTACGTATTGTACCCTCTTGCTTGGATAAACGCATTTGGCAAGAAACAGTCATAATGTCATTAATGAACAACAAAGAGACTAGGACTGCAAAAAAATGCTCATATATTTGACAAATTTCTTTATTTATTCACTCATTTTAGTAACAGCCAATTATCAAGAACGAAAATGCGTTCCCTGAGCGCTTCAGATGACTAATGAAAGCTCGACTAGACAGACCATCAGAAATCTGGCATAACATTAACGCAATAACATTCAGGAAGGTTTCATCAAAGAGAGAGCGCAAGCAAGCGAGACAGGGAGAGACCCACACTTCAGCACTTGACATAATGATCCATTATTATAAGTACTCCACGCTGCTGTCTCCCTCTCCCCAAGCACTCGCTGCCAGACTTAAAGAGGTCTTCATCACTGTGTTGACGCCATGATCAATAGCGACGTCGCCCCTGGCTTCGTCTCCGCACTGCAGGCTTAATGAGGTACAGAATCTCTGAAGAACGTCTAAGGAACATCTGAGGAACCTTTGATAAACCTCAGAGGAACGTCTTTCACAAGGCCGTACATGGAGAATGTTACGTGCTAAACCTCATCCGAACAATCATGTCCAATGTTCTGAACTAAGGTGATTTAAAAAGTGTCACTTCTCAAATTAAATCAAGTCGAAGGATAGTGCAAAAAAAGTGAGAGAGCAAGAACCTGTTGATAAACAAGATGAATGTCTGACTCTTATACCACCTTCTGCTCTCCCAAACAGATGAATAGATCCTTCTCCTCTGTCTCATTCTTCTCAATTAAGTGCCCAATCCAGTTGGGTGGAAGCCAGGTTTACAATTGAAGTCTCTTCAGGTCTGTGCAGTTGTGCACATGCTTAATTCAATTTCAGTATCACAAGGGCATACCTCGACATGTAATCTGCATTCAATAAAGATCTCAATTTGATGGAATAAACTCTCAAAGTCTTCTTATAAATCACCCCAAGACAAAAAGAATGTAGTGTTCCAGTAAAGACACTAAAGCTTTAAGTGGCTGTATGGTATAGAAGATTTCCTGGGAATACAAGACAGGAATATGCTCTGAATTGTACTCAGGGTACCACATACTGTATTTATGTCTAGGGGCAATTTAGAGTAGCCAATCCACCTACTGAAATATTTTTGTGAGGTCGGTGAAAACTATAGAGAACCTTTGGGAAACCCATGAAGCCTTGCGGAGAGCTCAAGATCAGTAACCTGGAGCTGTGAGGTGGTGTTCATCATATATCAGTGTCTAACGTTTGTCTTCCATCATAATGGAGACACCAAAAATAAAGACATTATTAAGATTTTGTTTTTTTCTGAAAGATGATGGACTTCAGAAGAGATACCCGATTAATCACATTCATATGTGCTTGTTGAAAGTCCAGTCCACCATTTCCTGGTATTATAAACTCCACGTCTCTGGGAAGGCTTTCCACTAGATGTTGGAACGTGGCTGTTGGGATTTGTGATCATTTAGTTTTTTTAGAAAAACATTAGTAAGATCAGACACTGATAATGTTTGTGGAGGTCTGGGGTGCATTCAGTGTCCCAGGATTCTGTGCAGGATACTTGATTTCTTCCAGTCCGACCTCAGCAAACCATGTTTTCATGGACCTCTCTTTGTGCACAGGGGCATTGTCATGCTGCAACAGGTTTGTGCTTCTTAGTTCCAGTGAAGGGAAATTATAAAGCTACAGCATACAATTTTGTGGAGCAGTTTGGGACCCACATATGCTTCACGTGTCAACATATGTGTGGTCATATTGTGTAATAAGATTCACAAAAGTTCTGCTTAACAACTGATCCCACCATTGATTCATCCATTTTTTATGCTAGTTTTGTACATTATTGACTCCTAGCTATATGTTAACTTTTTCACTTTCTTTAAACACAGTATATTGCTAGCATTGGACGTTAGCTATATTTTACTAATCTTCCATTATACACTACAGTTTTCCATACTGTATATTTTCACCTGTACTTGATTGATGATGACAACTGGATTGTTTTTTTCTTTTTTTAATAAAAGGAACTCTTCTAGTCAGGGACAAGTCAATTCCATCAATCAGAAGACACTATATATCATCCAGCTTCATTCTTATCACATTAAGCGCTTCAATATTGTCATGGTAGGTGTCAGTGTTACAGAGATAGGTTTGTGTGTGTGTGTGTGTGTGTGTGTGTGTATGTGTGTGTGTGTGTGTGTGTGTGTGCATGCATGAAAGATGTCCGAGAAGATGGCTGTAACCTCAGTTGTGACCTTCCCGTGAATCAATGAACTGTTTCACTTCATTGCTTTACATAATGTATTAAATCATTTCTATTTGTGTCACGGAGGGGCATGAAATCAATGTGTAATACAGGGATCTGAACATACAGGGGTGTATGGCATAAAGAGAGAGCAAGATAGCTAGTGTGAGAGAGAGTGTGTGTGAAAAGCTTGCTAATTTGCTAATGGAGCAATTGTCTTTGCTTATTAATCAAGATTCGTAAAGGACACACAGCATTCAGAAGGGAAGAGAAGCAAGGAGAAGAGGAGAGAAGAGAAGAGGAGAGAGGAGGAGAGAAGAGAAGAGAATAGAAGAGAAGAGAAGAGAAGAGAAGAGAAAAACACAGACATTATCCTTCGAAAAGCATTTCAACCCTTGCTGCTAGAAACACTTCAGACAAACTGTTGAAACAGATGGCAGCATTTTAAGGTCACATGTTTCTTGTCATTTATTTTTTAAATCAGGTTTTCTTTCTATTTTTTATTTATTTAACAATAAATCCAGCTGATTATGAGACCATCTAAGTTCAACTTTTTATTAAGTGGCCAGTGCTATCGAAAGTCAATGAACATAAACCAATTAATTATTTTATGGTCATAGAAATACTGAAGTCTGATATAAAGTCACTGCTTGTTTTCAATGCTTATGAGCAAAGACTACTGAGTGTTTACTTTCATATAATCCATTGATCGCTGCTGTGGATTGTGAAATTACAAAGAACAAGGAAGTAAAAAATATGACTAGAACATTTTCCTTTTGATGTTAACAAAATGAAGTCGTTTCCTTTTTTATTGTTCATCTATACACTTGTGACACATTTGGCCTTTAACTTGCTTTGCCTTTTGAGCAAATGTTGGTGTCTAGACATGTAGAACCCAATCCCTCGGGTATCCACGGGTCACGGCATGAAAAGGAAATACGCTTGGAATGTATTCCCCTGAAGATGGGAAACAGGGAGGAAGGAGGAGACGGTGAAGGGGAAGTCGACAAGTGCATACAATATTGGAGCACAATGCAAACACTCCTGTTTGCTTTTCCATCCCCTCATCATCTCTCTCTCCCTCACTCGTCCGTTTACAATCCTGCTCTTTTGATCTTGACGTCTTTTCCCTCCTACGTTTTTATTAATCCTCCTTTTCCCTTTTGTGATTTCATTCTCTCTTATACACACAGGTATGTTTGATTCATTCCTCCTGTGATGTGTCAGAGTGACTATCGCCACAATCCAGATGTACCTCTGCTCATTTATCTGCACATACACAGACAAGCAAAAATAAAACCTGATGCCTAAAAATAAAACACACTGTCATTCTCTTCGATTTATTTAATTTTTTTTTCTTTACTTCTGTGTTTGTGTGTCTATCATGGCAATTCAGGCACAAACACACCTGCACTAACTGGGTGTAAGTGAAACACCTCTGGATGTAGGATTGGGGTTAACTAAATCTTTACACTGTAAGTGACGCTTTTATACGTTTCTTCCTACGCCTTTAGAGCATAAAATTTATCTACAGATCACTTCAAACCAGTAGCTCTTCTTCTCCTTTATCATCTTGTTCAAATTGAACCCCCAACCCTGGTGGTGTGAGGCGACGTGCTAAAAATCAAGCCATCAAACCACCATCTGATATTTACTGTATATAAAATTTTTAATATTAACATGATTTAACATCCTAAATGAACTGTCTAACTAGCTTTTTGAAATGAAAGTAATAAATTAAAATGTAATGAGTCCTACTATTTACAAAATAAGGAAGACATTAAGAAGAAAAAACACTAATCTGAGAGAGAAATATAATGTATAGAAACAATTTAAATGTAAAAATCCAGTTTGGCTTCAGGCTGAGCGTCAAAAATGATCGTAGCTGTTCTTAGAATTTAAGAAATGTAAATATACAATTGGCATTTTTTGCATTCAAATCCAAGGTAAGTACATATAAAAAATCTAGAGTGCTAGCGTACAAATAAATAAACGCTGCTGTGTGGATTTTTCTGGTTCCTGAGCTTTAATTACACAATTATCCTTCGCTGTAGCCTCCTATTAAATAACTGCACAGTTTCCAAAAAGACGTGTTTTCTGTAATATCATCCAAGAAATCTGCATGTGGATGGAAAAACAAACTTCCCTTAGGATTCCGGCATGCTAATTTCGACAGCAAAACATCTCATGCGCTTGGAATAAACAAGGAAACGACACAAATCCTGGCTGATCCGCCGACTTCGAGTTAATCCGCCGTGAACTGTTCCGCCATATCTTACATTTGCCACTTTGCCAAGCTTGATCGCACAAGAGCTGGTGAACATTTTGCTCCAGTGCTTTGTCGTAGTTACCTTTTAAATCTGTCTCACCTGAATGAGACGTAATTACAGAGACGAAGAGACAAAAGTGTGTTGAGAACCATTGTGCGTTCCTACAACGACATAATTGCGAATGTGTCTTTGTGCGTTTGAGTGCGTTAATACAAGTGCGCTATGTCAGAAGTACGAGTATGTTAATAGCGGCTTTGTTATTGGAGTCACTCTGAACTGCCTCTTGTTGTGACTTGTGTGAAAGCATGCACATCTACACACACACACAAAGATTTTACTGGGAGGAAAAGGTACTTAATAGATGCGATTTGTTATACTGTACATCATAAGCATTAGTACATTGATAATTTCTCCCTTTTAAAGTTTTATTCCACTGCTGTGAAATGTGCTGAAATGAATAATCCTTTATCATGCTTTACAATATTTTCTTCATTTGTTTACTCCATTTTGACTTCTCATCGTGTGGCATTTTGGCAAATAAGGATTCCCAGTGAGCTGACGTTTATTCTTGATGTTAGAATTTAGACAAGTTAATAAAGGAATATCCCACTGTTTTTGAGCCCAGTCTCTATCCTTTACATCCAAACACTACATACAGTACTGACTGAGCTTACTGTGGAAAATGTGTACAGAAAAAAAAACCAATTCAAATCTAAGGGCACTTGTTGAATTCTGTCAATATACGTTGAAATAATGTAATGAATTTAAAAGTAAGACACTGAATGACTGGCACAAACCATGACAGTGGTACAAACCTGTCATAGCAAAACTGGTTCTATGCAGTTATTCATTATATTATTTCAAAGTTTCATACAATACTTCATAGCTTAAGTCTTGCCAGAGACTTATCTAATTTTCAGTAACTTTAAAGATTCACGAAAGCAAGAAAAAACTCAAATTTATTTACTAGTTAGTATAACTAACAATGTATTTAATAGTTTATTTACTCCCTAATAACTGAGACTTCCATTAGAAGAATTGCAATGCTAATATGAAACATGCTAATACTGATTTCTGTGATAATCTGTCTCTTTAACATGATGTCACTTTAATGTGATGTCTCTTTAACATGATGTCTCTTTAACGTGATGTCTCTACAGATAAAATGATGCATAATGAATATTCTGTGATTATAACTAGAGGCCTTGATTGCAAAAAAAACCAGCAAAAAAAACATTTTTGTCCAGAAACAAACCCCACCTCGCAAAATGTTATTAATGCAAAGGAAGTGATATCGATGTAACATTCAACCAATACACAGAACCGAGTTGAAGCTGAAAGTAAAGTAATTCTCAGGAGTGATATCCGGTATCTGGTGCCAGACAGAGGGAAAGTGAGTGCCAGTCTCAGTGCCCATGAAGTGAGAGCAGACTAATGTTTCAGAAGACTGGTATGATCAGACAGGATGAAAGAACAAGACTTGGGTGCTTTTGCTGAAAAAGCAGAGTGGAAAAAACAATATGTGGCTTTGAGGGGGAAAAAAGTCAATTTAGCGATCTAGATAGATACACATGCTGCTTGTTGCATATCAGATATAATCCAGAACCCATCATACATATACAATATTCCCTGGGGTGATTGCATTGCATATGTGCATTTTCCACATGTCATGTAAATACCTGTGCTCAATCATCAGCAAAATGCTTACACAGGTCTCATTATGCATATATTACAAATTTCCATGGAAGCGTTTCTTATGATCAGCTTTTTTTCCCCTAAATTCATTTGTCATTTACACAAGTGTAGTGGCAGTAGCTGGATATTTTCCACCCACTGAGCAATTAAGGTTTTAATAGCTCATCTAGCTCCTCCTGCTTGTCTATGAACCCATTGCTAATGAATATGCATTACCGTCACCATGTCTTAATTAAAGCACGTACCAATATGCAAGACTCATTATTGAGACAGTAGGCCTGTTCTCAAAGGAAAAGGGAAAGTAATGACTGTTCCCATGAATACACAGATACACACAAACTCTCAGTACAGGATCTGTATACTGTTAAAACGGGGCTAAAGACAACAACCCCCAACCCCCCCATCATTTTTTTGTTCATCACACTATTTCCTAACTGGGTTACAAACTCCTCTTCTCTTTATCACGTGTGGGGTCCTGGTGTTACTTGATTTATGTTCTCACAAAAGATCTTAGTGTTACATGATTTATCTTTTTGTTTGAGCACAGAGCTGTGAGATTTTGTATCAGGTCCCTGAGATGGTGTGTTCCAAAAATACCATTTGATCTGCAGTTTCCTGACTGAGATTCAAGACCAACCTTGAAAATGAGTACGAGCCATGCTCATACTTCAACGCCGCTACCCTATATTACATTTCCCAATATATTTTTCCAATCTGCTTCTGACAGCCGCTTTATTGTGGTTCTTGCACTGCAGTAGCTATCACCGTTGCCACATGTGAAAGGCTTGTAATGAGAAGGAAACAGGCTACATCTCTTAAAGCCCTGCCAAACCATCACCGAGAACATTGGACAACATTAGCTTTTTGTGGCTGACCATCACCTTAATACGGTCCCAATAATTGGAGGCAATTTGTTTGAATAATTGGCTTCTTGAATACACCCCAAACCAAATACTACTGCAGTAAATAAGACATCTCTATAGGTACTTATGCAGGTAAATGGTGTACCATCTGGTATTCCTGTGTGAGTTTTTTTTTTTGTGAATTCACACTGATGCAACTTCCTGGGGCATATTTCAAAGAAAAAGAGAGGCAAAGGAAGGTTCTAATCAATCAACCATGGTTGGTATTTGTTCCTCACTGTACTGTAGGTCTGGTGTGTCCATAGAGGCCATAGTGATAGAAGTTAAGGCTGTACACATGTCAAAAGAAGGTTATAAGTTCAAATCCCATAAGGGCAGGGGTTGACAGGAGTGGATCTGTTTTGAAAATGGCCCCATGTCACTGTTCAAGTTGGATCCATGAGCAAGGCCCTTAACCTTAACCCCTTCCTTGGAGGGTATCCAGAATGCTGACCTAGTGCACTGACCCAGAACATCCTTTCCCTTGTTGTAGTGGGCATCAGGATATTTGACAGATATACTGGACCAGATTCTGTGTATTTCTATGCTGTGAAGTGTTTCTCAGGTATCATGAAAAAGACCTGAAGAAACCTGTTATTGACTTTTTATGAACCCTGGCATGGGGACTCACTAATGATGAAATCTAGCTGGAAATGGTCTTTACTCTTTTCAACACTCATGGCTTAGCGAAAGAAAGGGAATTTTAAATTGTTGTACCTCATCTCTGGCTGGTGCAGGAGTTCTGCAAGTCTGCATCTGGCCATGAAGATAGTTGATGGTTCATACATTGTACTTTGTCAGTTTCCTACTATTACCTGCAGGGTGCCTGGTGTGCAGTGACTATTTACCTGGTCTAATTTTGGGATTATTTTATTTTATCTTGGGATTATTTTAACCAGGGATCTGTAGATGTAAGATGTTTATATCCCAATAGGATAGGAAAGTATCTTAGACTTAATAGGTTGTATTTAAAAGAAAATCAAGACCCTGATCAAAGACAGATAACAATAAAATACAAAGGTCATTGTATTGCATTGTATGGTAAGGTAGTAATGGTAGCCAGATCGTTACATTGAAACGCTGACCTTTTTTGTTTGTAATTGCTATTTAAAAAATAGGTCTGTTCCTTGAGGGAGAAATTGGGCTAGCATGAAAAAATTAACGTTTGAGCTATTGCATAACCAACACTGTGGTTTTAACAGTCCTTTCAAATGATCAGGACACTGGAAGCTTCTTATGACATAAGGAACCAAATGACTCAAGCTTGGCCACAAGCGCAGCCTGCTTTTTTACATGATTTGACCTGAAGCACTTGAGTGCAGTCTGTGAGTCACTGCTCAGCGCTCTTTCTTACATCGACTCAATCACACCTCTTTTCAGAGAGAAAGACGTGACTGGCCAGTTAAAAAGTACAAAGTGTAAGGGTCTATATCCAGAACAACTTTATCTTAACACCACACCACAATGTTAGGAATAAAATAGCACAGTTAATGTTCTGAGATAGGGATCAAGTTCAAAATTCTGTCTCTCGCCCTAGCCTTAGCTCCAAGTCTTCTATACAATTTTGTCTTTTTGATATAATAGCATTGTGGTGCAAAGTTTAGTCCGATCATATACAGGTTATTTGAGCAGTCTCTCTCCTAGGGCAGTGTCTCTTTTATGAAAGAAATCTATTGTTGTTCCTATGCATGAGAAACCCAATCCATCTGAGCACAGTCAAGATGATGCCACCTGTGAGACATCACATTCAGGGGAGATTTCCTTGCTCTGGTAAGTAAACCAGGAATTTGAGCTGGCCTAACGTGTCTGATTCGAGTGTATTTAATTGTGACACACCAATCAAGCCTTTCAGTATTTATTTCAGTTTCTCTACAAGAATAATAAGAAGATTGATTATGCCATGGTGGACCTTTCAAATAATTTGTGAGGTAATATGCCCTCTGATTGACAATGCATTGGAACTGTTTTTGTTTTTTTGTTCCTTCACTTGTTATTTTAAATCATGATGTTTAAGGGTCAGGATATTTTCTGACAGAAGTCTTTCTTTCAGTCTTGCTGATGTGATGCAAAAATGTTTTTATCTAAACGCAAAACTTCTTGTTTGCTGAGATAAAGCAGTTCCGAGCCTGATATGAAAAGTTGGTCATTTTTATATTTCTATGAAGCAATACATAGGAATCTGACCAATACATAGGATAGGAAGTCAGTATGAATTCCTGGGATAGGCTCGGGATCCAACACAACCCTCATCAGCACATACCGATGAATGAATGAATGAATGCTTGTCACAATGCTTTTTTCTATTATCACCAGACATGTTCATTTACAATCTTAAGAGTCAAGCTATATATAACTGTTTCAGACATTTATGTATTTCTCTCTCTCTTACTGTCTCTCTCTCTCTCTCTTACACTCACACACCTGTCCAGCAAGGACGAGAGTCTGATAGACTACCATACCCTCGACTAGCTCCTTCTTCCACTGCTGGCGCCATAAATTACACTAATTCTACACAGGCAGCCATTCAGTGAGCATCAACCCAGCAAGACATACTGCAGATTGATTTTAACTCTAGTTCCCCTGAGCGCAGAGAGAGAGAGAGAGAGAGAGAGAGAGAGAGAGAGAGTGAGAGAGAGAGAAATGCTAGCAGAGACTGTGAAAAAAGAGACAGAAAGGCATTTACAGGGGAATCAAAACCAAAATACTTTTAGTAGTATTTTTAATGTTTATCTTCATTCAAGTGCCTTTACAGAGATAATTGCACTTTGCCAGCAACAATTTTCTCTTCTCTACGAGCGGCTGACTTCGGATAGACGTTATTGGCCTTTCAGACTTTTTGGAACATCTTTTCATTCAGCTCCTTTCACATCACTCCAGGCTCAAAGCACTCTACTGTATGTTACAAAAATTGCTCCTCTCCCTATACTTACATCTCAAAGATTTCTTCCATGATGCAAAACCATACATATTTACAATAGTAGAGACCAAGAAAGCTGTATTAGATTGATACAAAACAGAATGTGAGGTATTTTCATTTCAATTTCCCTCTGTATATCTTGTTAAAAATTTTGAACTCAATCTAATGGGTAATATATCTTGACCTTTAGTTTGTCAGATAAATAGCCTAAACTAGCCAAAGCAATCCCAGGAAGATTTACATTTAATACTAAAAGGTTGATTATTTTAAAAGACAGAAAGTGCTTTATACCCCCGATATTTACTAACACTAAATAATAGCATACTGTTATCCATTTATAGTTATGCTTTAAGTTGTGGAACATTAATGAACATTAATGTTAAATCCTGTTGTTGCTGTGATATACAGCTTTAGCTCTGGCTGTAACAAATTGCTGACATGAGAGACTCTGTCCACAAATGCTTCCCTTTTTATGAGCCTTTAACATACGAGTCCCTGTGTACATTTTGTGACTTTAGAAACTACAGAGTACTGGAACGAGCACACTGACATAAATAAGTTTTATATAGAGCTACTGCTGATATAAGAAATCAATCAACACCCTCTGACCAATCAGCTTTAAAAATTTCAACAGTACTGGGGTATTAAATAAAAGTATTTACATCCAAGGATGGTCATTTTGCATAGTGTCTAAGTTTTTCAGTCATGATTTCACCAACCCTGTTAGATGTGTTGGCATCCAGTTTTGTTCCACTTCATGAAGATTTTGGACATTTAAAGAGGAGATGCCAACTACATCTACATGAGGACAACTACCTTCTAAACAATGCACAATTGTCGGACTGTACAGTATATGACTATAGAACACTCTCTGGTGTTTATAACAGTTTATAATCACACCCTTCAGTGTCACTCAAATGTCGATGAGGTTCCCTTTTGAGTCTGGTTCCTCTCAAGATTTCTTCCTTTCCGTCTATGGTAGTTTTTCCTCACCACAGGTGACTGACGCACCTCAGACTTGCTCAATATTTATAAATACAAACACATTTAAATATGTATAATAAACCTTTTGTAATATATTTCTTATATTCTGTAAAGCCATAATATAAACAGTACTGATATTCGGAAACAGCAGGAATGTAATTTCTAACATACAACCTTTACAATGCTTCATCGTACAATCTGATTTCTATCCTGCAGCTCAGGTATTACTGTATTGCGATAGGTAGATATTGAATATAATTTACATTAGAGCTTTTTAAAAAAAAAAAAAAAAAAAAAAGTATTATATTCTGCCACATCACTCTCTGGTTGCTTCTTATTTCATTTTCTGTAGACCTAATGCATAGTGCTGCTTTGACGCCGTTCTGTCTGTCTAACACTAGCTGCATATGAACGATCGGAAAAATAAAGTAATAAATACCGCAGTGACATTTTATTATGATACATCAGATGCCCCTTTGTGTCACATTCATTAGAAATGTATTAGACCTGCAACCAGTTCTGATGACATAATTACGGTTCCTGTTCATTTAGTAGTAAAGATTAATTATTAGAATGATTCCTATTAGGTATGCATTGATGCACACCATGCTGTAAATTGTATATAATAATTTTTGTGAGCACGGAGGAGTGAGGCAGGCATGCTGGGAAACTGTTATATACTGTATGAGAGCATTTCAGTACTGCGAGCACTGAGCACTAAGACACATGCATTTCTTTTATTTCATTTTATTATCAGTATTGGTATAGAGAATCAAACAATGGTACCTCTAATTAGTCCAATTATGACTCATCAGAGTCACAGCAATAAGCTGAAGATCATACATTATTCCAACAGTGGATGTTTTTTTTTCTGTCTTGAAAAAAAATGTTGGTCGTCTAGACATAATAAAGACTGTTTTGGGAAGAGATTTGTATCTAATGCTATTATGACTCTGAGTACTCCAAGTTAATATTAAGTCCCAAATGTCCTCTAAGTTGCTCAATATGGGGTGTGTCTGCAATATAAAACGCTGTCTGGAGGTAGGAAGACATTGAGTCACACACAAAAATGACTATTTGCATGTAACGATCCTCTTAGCTTCGACTTACTGTGGATAATTCATTAACACTGCAAGCATGTGTCTTCTGTCGTCCCATAATCCTGTGTTGACTTAAGGCTTGATTAGTTTATCGGCAGAATATTTGCTCTACTGTCTCTGCTTTATTATGTGTTGTTTCCAACCTAACCTCTCAAATCTGCCACGGTTAGGAAATGTTGGCTCTGTTAGTAGCTTGGCAACATCAGGGAATATTACTGCCATCAAAGTGTGTTTAAATGGTTTGTGTAGAGAAATTCATAGATAACACACTGACTTATGAGATAAGAGATGTAGCTGGATATTAATCTGTTACATAAATATTAACCAAATCCTAGATAAAGGTTTCAAAGCAAGTCAGTAGCCAATAGTTCAATATAATTGTTTACGCTTATCAGTTTAAGATTCGAATGACTGATACTTAAAGGTGCAGCAGGTCATTATTATTTGTTACAAGTTACAAAATTAAGCTATGACCTCAGCACAAGTGTAATAAGTGGCTTAGAAATCCTGTTTGGAAAATGGTCTTCAGTCCAGAGTGTTTGTGCTTGGATGCCCCCCAGTACCCCCTGACTCATCCCGTACCTCACTCTGAAATCGACAAGTGCCCATCAGAGCCAGATCATTTTCCTTTGAGCAATACACAAACCACTCTGCTTTTAAGAATTAACATAAAAATGCAGTAAATCCAGAACAAACATTGCCAGTGGGGTGGAAGATGAAGCTGGATGCAGAATTATTGATTGTGCTTTTGGACAGGTACAGTATGTAAATGCAGTATGTCTAAATCATTTCTGTGTTTGAAAGGCAATGTTCGATCACAAATAAAGCAGATAGTATTTCATGTGCTTAGTGTGCTCGAAAATCATGTCATGACAATCCTTGTTAATGCAAAGTTTTCGTTTCACAGGACCAGATCAAGGTGTGTAAATGTGATTAAAATTCTGTTCAGATCCACCTGTTTAAAGGTTGTTGCCAAATATCGATTCTAATCGTTCGGTGCCAGTTTGAGCACAGATATGATGAAATATGAATACAAATTTTTCTTCTACTTTCAGCTTTTTCCCGTTAGGGGTCACCACAGCGAATCATCAGTTTCCACCTAACTTCATGTCCTCTTTCAACACATCCATATTCTACCATATATCTTCTCTTTGGCCTTCCTCTTGACCTCCTGAGAGGAACCAGGCTCAGAGGTGAACCTCATCCTCATTTGGGTGAGGGACACTGGAGAGTAAATAATGAAATTGTAATGTATTTATGGTTTATGGAAATGGTTTCCTTCTGATGAGGCTTCCATGCATATTGTGTTTGTGTAGGAAAAACTGCAGAGTAGAACATAGTACCTCCAATCTGATATCAACTCCACCTTCCTGCTTAGTGACATGTTTGCACCGTTTTTCTGTCGTGTATTTCAGTCACTTCTATCTCATGTTCCAGATCTGGTCTTGACCTTCACGGTGCCACAGTCAGACACATTGGAAATCGTAATCTTGAAGCGCTTCTTATATGCTTTCTTTGCTTTGTAAGCATCACCCTATAGGAAGATTCATTTTCAAGAGGTTTGATGAATCAGAGAATAGACTTTAATAATATATAATTACTAATGAGCCGGTTAAGAAGTAAAGAGTTTGTTTCTGAGACTGTACAAGTGAACGGGTGTCCAAAGGTTTTGCGCATGTCATAATTACTGTTTAATTTTCTCTTTAATTCTATAAGTTCTTCAAATATAAATGAACTGTGCTTAAACATTACCAGGAAATATGATCCAAAGTATACATTACCTGTAAATATGGAAGTTAGACAATCCTATATAACATTCCCCTCTGATGGAGTACGGCTAGCTTAAAGCAAACCATTTCAACGAATCTTTATTAATAAATACTACAAAGGTTTTCCTAATTTCACCTCAGAATAAACCACAGACCGTGATATTGTGTTGTGCAGTTATCATACTGCTCTACCATACCATCACTGCTCTAGATCAACGTTATTACACTGACGACTGAAGTAAAACTGCTCGCACGGTCACTTTACAGTAAATGAGTATCTGAAAAATCTGAAAAAGAGAAGCCTGTGATTCTAAGTTTGTTCAAGCCACATTTCAACAGGTATTTACTCTTTTAAAACAGCTCTAAGATGAGCTCATATCTGCTGGAAAGCAATGAATAATAAATGTGGTTTTGAAGGATTCATATGTTCATACCTACAATCTCTCTCTCACACAAACACACATGAATATATACACACACCAAACAGGAGGAGGAAAAGCTGTGTGTGTGTGTGTGTGTGTGTGTGTGTGTGTGTGTGTGTGTGTGTGTGCCAAGAAAATTCCAGAATCCAAATTCCAGACATAATGAAAGAAACTCCAAGTGCCAGTCAAAACAAATAGCAATAACTAAAAAACATTCTGTAACAAAACATGTAATCAGGTGTCACTAATAACGGTGTACTTTGTGTGTGTGTGTGTGTGTGTGTGTGTGTGTGTGTGTGTGTGTGTGTGTGTGTGTTTGCATTTTGCATTGTTTTAAATTAAATGTACTTTGTCCTTTGCACAATATGTAGGGCTGCAAACCTACAATCACCTGGAAAAGAATGACGTGTGTGTGTGTGTATGTGTGTGTGTGTGTGTGTGTGTGTGTGTGTGTGTGTGTGTGTGTGTGTGTGTGTATGCATAGTTGAAATACACAAGCAACAAAAAGTTTTAGATTGTTTAGAACTGTTTTGAATCATGTTTAGTCCCCAAAAAACAGGGACAGAAAATGCTGACTTTAGTAGATAATGGTATAATACAACGCAGCACAAAAAAGCAAAGGACAATTTAAAAATGAATACATAACACCTCATTATCACACGTATATGTGTTTAATCCTCAAACTGTTTTCCACAAAGTTGGAAGAATACAGCTGTATATATATTGTCTTTGTATGCTGTATGATTAGTCCCATGATCTAACTAATGCTAGCTGAATGATCACAAACCCCATAGTTACGCTCCAGCATTTAGTAAAATCCTTTCAACAAGAGAAAATCTTTTGATTAAATCTGTAATGGGCTGATCATCAAGGATATATGTGTGTGATGATCAGGTGTCCACATCCATTATGTCCATATAGTGTATGTGAATGAGACTACGAAAGACACAGAAAAGGAAAAAGGTCGGTTTATTGTCAAATATATTGCAGTATGAGTTCTGTAGTTAATATATTATAGTATAATAATCACAATAATCAGTTGATGAATTGATTATGAATTGTGTAGTTAGAAATGTGTTACAGGTTGTATTAAAGAGTAAATTAATCCTTCTTGAGAGAAATAATTAGACAAATTGATATGTCTTTTCAAAAACAATACTTAAGACTTTTTGACTTTTTTTTTATTGGGGACATTAAAATAAACCCAAGCAAGTGAGAGTATAAAGACAGAAGGCTAAGCAGACAGACAGACAGACAGAGATTATCCCTAATTAAAATAAAACCCACCCAATAAAATCCTTTTCCTTCCCCTTCTTCAGTATTATAACATCGAAGTTTTCCAATAAAGTTGATGAGCTGTTATGAGTGGATGTGTATAAAACGTGCGAATAAAACATGATCTAAACACGCAGTTCCAGCTTAGCGCAGATTTAACCAGCTAATGCGAGATGACACTACAATAACCGAAACTCATAAAAGTTCTCCTTCCAGCATCCGCTTATGAGCATCACAGGACACACAATATTTATGAGGAGGGACTAACGCAGGCCTCGTGGTGCTGCATAAAAACTACACATGCCTTCAGGACTGAATTTCATACTTTGTCATTTCCTTTTGTATTAAAATAAAGACTTTAAATGAGATGTTCGGAAAATGGCTGCATCGTTCTTATGCTCTCCGAGTTACTGACGGAAGCTGGGAGAAGAAGCCAGGAATCTATCTTTTATGGTGTGTGTGTGTGTGTGTGTGTGTGTGTGTGAGAGAGAGAGAGAGAGGAAAAGAGAGCAAGCAAGAGAGAGAGGGATGGAGGACGGGGGTGGGTCGGTTAAAAATACATAACAGCAGCCAACCTTGTCAAAGCTCATCATATAGAAGGATGTACTGACCTTAGAGCTCCAGAGAAACATAAAAAGGGTGTGTGTGTGTGTGTGTGTGTGTGTGTGTGTGTGTGTGTGTGTGTGTGTGTGTGTGTGTGTGTGTGTTTGTGTGCGCGCATCCCTTTTTAACTCAATTTCATACACTGGATTGGTTCAGGTCACTTAGTCTCAGGGTCAATAGCAGATCAATGAGTTTGTGTGTGAGACGCTCGTATCAATTAGCATTCGATGGACTGTTGAATTGTTGGATTTAGCGCAGCTTTGTCACATTCAGGATAAACTGCTGACTTGTTCAAATTAACCATCACCCACTGATCATCACCTAAAGCCAGTTCCATCAGTCGAACTCAAGGTCAGTCGCAGCTTAACTGCTTTATTAAAGATTTAAACCGTTACTCCAAGTGGCAGGATAAATTTAGCATTTTTACAGAGAACCTAAACTTTAAAAATCAGAAACAAATCTGACTTAGTTGATTGGTGCATGATTATTAAAGCTTTTTTTTTACTCCATATTACTATTGTAAATATTCGTTTTATTTAATGAATGAGTTAATTACAGCATGTTGTTTTTTGCAGATTGGATTTGAACTGCTATATCTATACAGTATATACTTAACTGTCCTTACAATTTAATGAATGCTTTTGAAAGAAAGAGTCAGAAAATAATGTTGTCATAGCGTGCTATGATGATATAGAATATGTGAGTGGTGTATGTAAAATCAAAAGGTGCTTAAAAATAAAACTTACTTTTTTAAATGACACTTTATTAAATGTCACTGTTTCATTGCACTTTTCTGCCTTGCCTTATTCTCAAAGCAGGAAAATCAAATGCCACCAAATCACGTGCACTAACATGACATGAGTCAGTCCAGTTCATTCGAGGCCAGGCCATTCACACAAGAGTAATCTGTCCGTGTAATACTGACGTAAATAGGTCATGGATTAAACACCAGAAACTTTGTCCTCAGGTGTGTGTGTGTAGAAATGTATCATGGTTTCACACCTTGTAGTGCACCGTAATAAAGCTGTTTACAAATCACCTGCTGTTCGGCCACTACTGCAGAAGCTCACCCCAGAGTCTCAGAAGCACTTGTTCTTTCAGCTTGTCCTACTTCTTCAAGTCGAAATCTCACAAAGCCTCAAAGAGGTAGAGGTAAAGTTGCAAGGGGAGAGCTCTTATCCTTCGCTAGAGCAGCTTAATAGTTTAATAGTTTAGTTTAAAAGCTGATGTGAAGTCATGCAAATGTTTGAATACAAAGCTTGGGATTAAACATGAAAATGAGTTCAGTAACTAAGAGGTTAAAATATCCAAATAGAAGCAGGTTTCAATAGAAAGGTAATTAAAAATTGATTAACATGTCATTAAATTATGAAGAGATTTTCAAATGTTCAGAAAAATCACAATTTCTTTAGCAAAATTGGTGTGTGATCGTGACCTAATTCCCAGATCTCTGCAAATAAAGTGACTGGAAAAGTAGTATTAATACATGTAATTTGCTTGAGTAGTTCTCTTACACAGGGCGTAAATTGGGTCTGCTATTATTACAAACTATTACTATGCATTAAATAAAAGAAATAAAAACACACCAGCAGGCTAAAAAGTAGCCAAATTATGCAGGATAACCAACGCACCTGGCAACACTGGCTCTAAAGTTATTTATAAAGCTAATGAATCATGTATAGTCTATTCTGCACGGCTGCTTTAGTCTTTCTGAAAACCCTTCCTCGATATGATGTTGAACTGTGTTCTTGATAAATGAATAAAATATTTAAAACTCCAGATAGTGTGAGATACATGTGGAAATATCTGTAATATATGAAATTCAGTGCATTTGTTTCCTGTAAGAAATAAAACGAAACACTATTCGGGACATGCTTCTACCGGAAACTAATCACCGGCACCATTTATCTTTTTATACGTGTACTTTTCATTCATTTATTGTTACGTTAGAGATCGTGGAATATCTGTGAAACTCCAACTTGGCTCCAGCTTTACCTCTGATTGTTATTCACAGTAGAGACTCCTTCCATAATCGCCTTACAGAAAAACTCACCATATCATCAAGGACATACTATTCTGTTCACCATGCACTACTGTATGTTAGAGCATTAATGACCTACTGTAGGTTTATGTATCTATTCATCCATCCATTCATCCATCATCAAGCGATCCAAAAGATAGATAATACAGTGTAGTACATTTACACAGACCCAGAATAAGTTGTTCAAGCTAATCCGAGGCAATATTCTCCAGAGATGGGGGACTCGAGTCATATGACTTGACTCGAGTCAGACTTAAGTCACAAATTTGAGTTGTGACTTGCTTGACAAATATTCAAAAAAGACTTGACTTGACTTTGACTTGACATTCATGACTTGAGACTTACTTGTGACTTGCACATGTGTGACTTACTCCCACCTCTGATATTCTCTACCACTATTTTCAATCAGAGTGTCTCTGGCTGAAAACTACCCCAAAATTAATCTGAATTTAAGGGGGGGGGGGGGACCATACTGCTTATTACCGGATTTCACAGGTGCTCTTGGCAGAGCTGACGTCCTCACTAATACCATCACCCCACAGATCAAAAGAGAACATGACATTCCTTTAATCCGTGATGTTATCTCGCTCAATCACAAAATTCCTCCAAACCCAAAAGCAATGAAGCTGTCCATCACATCCAATAATAAGCATAGTGTTCCCATTACGGCTTGGCTGGAGTTCCTCTTGACAAAATTGTGTTGTGAAGCGCTGTTCCCTGCGTGCTGACAGGCTAATCATCCTGTCATCATTAGTGTGTATGTAGCTCTTTCTAATCACCCCTGCTGTGACAGGATTCAGTCCAAAGTGTGGACTAGTTTGGACCTCCTCTAACTTCCCTGCAGCTAGAACTGAGAATACATGATGATCATCTGTCACTGGTGTTTAGCATTTAGTCATTAGCAAGCCGGTCAGAGTAAATCATAGCCTGTTGGAATACATATGTCAAAAGAAAAAGGCTCTGTTTAGTGAGGGACTGATCTCTTTGAGGAAGTCTTTATAAAAAAAAGTTTTCATAAAAAAGCTACAATTAAAATGTTAGGCGGTTTAGTTTTTAAGGGAAGTTTAGCTTTTTAATTATTAGGTTGAACAATCGTGAAAAACATGCAGCCTCGTACGTTCAACAAAAGCATGTTTATCCCTACAATATATGCTAATCTGGTTAGCTGTGATAAGCTAACCGCTTTACATACAACAGTCCTGACTGAAGTTCAAAACCATTCACATAGTCAATTATATTGAGAAAAAAGTGTATCATTACGACACACATTCTAAAGCAAATATTTACTTAACCACAGAGCTAAAATAAGAAACAATTAGCCATGCTAGTGTCTCTAAGGAAAAACGTCACATCCAAGGCTGAGAAATGCAACTAGCAAACAATGTATCATGCCTTCCTTCAACATTTCTGCTGAATCCCCAAACAAGAAAGATGAAGAGACCAGCAGGGTGGATGAAAGCATCTGCCTCCTCGCGCTCTATTATTTATCGAGCTGAGCTGACTCTGACTCAAACCGCTGCTAGCATCTTGGCTAAGTGCCCCTCCTGTTAGGTTGAAATACAGGTCTCTGGGGAGAGAAGCTCAAATCACGGTGACCGAACAGGCTGTGGTACTCTCACCTCGGCTCACTTTACAGCTAGCATCACAGACTGGAAAAAAAAGACTCAGAGAAGAAGAACTTAAATCATAGTCAGTGATTAGAATAAGTAGTTTAGGTTGTGTCCATGTTCAGCATTACATTTCTTTGTCATGACTCATTCCACAGTGGTGCTTAATATGAAGCTTATATAAAAGTAGACACTCATGACTTTAGAAATTTGTTGGTTTTCCTAAGTATTTCTGTCTTATAGCCTACTAGGGGCTGTATTCAACAAACACTTGCATAATAATAATATATATATATATTTTCTCACACAGATGTTTATACAGTATCTTCAAAGTAAATGTCAGTATCAAACCCATTTCTGCTCTCCAAGATGCCCCAAGTGCTTATTCTCTAATAAGCTAAAATTAAAGTGTAATCCTAACAGAGGGAAAAACTAAGGTTTCACACCGAAAGCCAACAGAGACCTGATTCATTTTATAGCAGACTTACAGACTTTATTCATTTGTTTGCACTGATTGAAAATGTCCCATGAGATCGTTTCAATTCAAATGGCAGTTTACTGGTAAAAGTGTTAATGTCTTAGAATGATCGTTGTACAGTACGATGATATCATACTGTATGTACAGCATTTTGCATGTTTTTGGAGTACATCTTAGTATTTAGAATGTTACAGAATAGGTGTATTATCTAATTAGCTAAGTCAGATATGACTCAAAAAAATCTTCTCGACAATGGCCAATAAAACATATGTGTTTATATTTAAACGGTAGCCTAGAACACAGACCTAACATTTAGGTTTCAGGGTTCGATTCCCTTATCTGCTCTGTGTACTTGGAGTTTGCATGTTCTCTCTGTGCCTCAGGGGGTTCCTTTGGGTTCTCCTGTTTCCTCCTCAGTCCAAAGATGTGCACTGTAGGCTGACTGGCATCTCTAAATTGTCTATAGTGTGTAATTGTGTCCTGCGATAAACCACCACCCGCCAAGGGTGTCGCCGGCCTTGTGCCCACTGGGAGAGACTCCAGGCTTCCTGTGACCATGTGTAGGGTAAGCGCTACAGAAAATTGATGGATGGATGGATGGATGGATGGATGGATGGATGGATGGATGGATGGATGGATGGATGGATGGATAAAGAATTTCTGTTAATTTTAAAAGAATTATACTCTCAGATTTCCAGTGTGTTCCCAGCCTGCTTTGATAAATAAAGACAATAGTGCAGAACGCTTGTTAATGCATTATTTATGAATAATGTCCCAAACTGTTAGACTGACATCTATTACAGACAATAGAGTTAGGGATACACTACCTGAATGAGTTTTAAATACATTACACTGTTGTCCTTCTGTTTTTTTAAAGGGCTAAGGCAGGTGCTTGAAAAGACACTCAGCACTAAGAAGCAAGGCTTATTCATTAAATACTCCCGGCTTTAACAAGATAAAGCAAAGCCATTTACGAAGGGGGTCATAAACCAGAGATAAGCCAAGGCGTCTGTGTTAGATTCGAACAGAAGTTTTTAATTGGCTTGAGAACTAATTAATTCCGAAGTCTCACCTGATCACCGACGAAACAGCAGCCGAGATCAAAAAAACACACTGAAGAACATCAAACACGGGCCAGACCTCCCCGAACACCTGACACCACACGGTCCAAATAATAAATGCAGAAATATTCATATTCACACACACACAAATCAAAACAAACACACTCGGCTGTAAAATAAATCCCCACAGTGTTTCGTTTAGACAGTGAGGTGAGAACAAAGATACTCTTTTCCGCTTTAATGAAAAGATGAAGTAAATTTAAAGGTCTGAGCAGAATTCTTTACAAGGTCTGAGCAAAAGAAAGAGGTCAAGAATCTTCAAAATGTGAGAGCTAACCTCTAATAGGTTTGTAGGCTGCCTTACATAAGTATTTACCCCCACATTACAAGCTGGAAGACCTTTTTAAACTTTTTTAAACCAAATCCTGAACCTAAAACTTTTTCCTGCGTTTGTTCAGATAGTTCTTCGGACTTGAGCATTTCCTTGACCGAATTCTCAACTCAGATCAATTTAATTACATGTTTTTTTGATGGGACCTGCAGGGCTGCACCCCAACTAATCCAGCTCAATGAGGGGGATTACAGTACATATGTTATCACAAACTCAATTTATTTCTAAATTATTGTGCAAAATAGATCAAATTTTCCACCCACTGCGATGTGATGTTTAATTCTGTGTAGATTTGTGGCATATAATCTGGATAAAGTCCATTTCAGTTGCAGGTTGTAACACTACAATATTCAGAAAGTTTGATGGTGGTGGTGGTGGTGGTAGTGGTGGTGGTTGTGGTGGGGTGTTTGCCTTATTCACTGTAAATATTTCAGAGTATAAAATGCTAGTGAATAGGGAATATTTGCTGTTCCTGCTGAATCTGCCATTTCCTGCCACTTTAAAAGTGAGAAAGAGAGATTAACTTTATAACATTTAAAGAAGCAATTAAGTACTTAAACTTATCAGGCAGTTAGTGAGATGCAATAAACTGTTACAATTTATTTCTCTCCGAAACATTTCTCCTTTGAAATAATTGTCTGAAAACTTTGTGTTTGCCTTTTTTGGCAATCATCAATTTTCCTCAAAACGTTTTATTTCTTGCAGATTTTTTCATTTGTCAGCATTTTTTTCTCCGGTTTCGTTTAGCCAGACATAAGCGTTCTAGTGAATGATAACAAGAGTTATGTTTGTACACCGTATCTGTTTGTGGAAGCACACTAATCTAGTTCAACTTTGCTCTCTAAAGTTTAACTCAAACACAAATATTTTTTAAGCTGCTTTTCATTCATTCATTTTCTACCGCTTATCCGAACTCTCGGGTCATGCGGAGGCGTCTCAGGCATCATCGGGCATCAAGGCAGGATACAACGTGGACGGAGTGCCAACCCATCGCAGGGCACACACACTTTCATTCACTCACACACACACTCACACAATTACACACTACGGACAATTTTTTCCAGAGATGCCAATCAACCTACCATGCATGTCTTTGGACCGGGAAGGAAACCGGAGTACCCGGAGGAAACCCCCGAGGCACGGGAAGAACATGCAAACTCCACACACACAAGGCGGAGGCGGGGATCGAACCCCCAACCCTGGAGGTGTGAGGCAAACGTGCTAACCACTAAGCCACCATGCCCCCATGAGCTGCTGTTATATTTTTCTAGTAACTATGATATCTTGTCTACTAGCTCACCTCCATCTTGCTAGTAGCCGTTAGGGAACATAGTAATGAATTAGCCACTGCTTGATCTTCAACTTGGTTACCAGCACTAACAACCTTTTATTTCTTCACGCGTTGTTTACACAGATTGTATGCTGTACTCATTTACTTTTTTAGATTGACTATAAACACATTGTTACTTCATCAGTCTCTTTATTTTCTCACCAGTTCAAAGTGTAGCTTGTTACCAAGAAACTGTAAAACCAACTGTTTAGCAAACGTATAGCTTTACTTCAGGTTGTTTGTTACAAAGCACTAATAAAGTTAGTAGACTCACAAAGTTAAACTAAAACTAAATAAATATCTCACTCAAAACATGGCAAAAATTCACTGCAACAATAAAGTCGAATATATTGTGTATTAATTTTGTGGATTTGAATTATATGTGAAGTAAAAAACAATGTGGTTTAATGCATATGTGACAAATCAAGGCTTCTTATAACACCTCCTGTCCAATCAGAATGGAGAATCCAATGCTTTTTTACTTCAAGTAACATTATGGCGTCCCTTTTTTTGCTGTTGTTGCTTGTTCCTTGTGGACACAGTGAGGTGTGTGTAGTCCGCTGCAAACAGAGTATGTAGTCCGCCACACAAGCAGTGCTGTTCTCCATATTGCTAGCATATCGTTTGTGTGTATCCGCCTACTCTACAATCTCATATACATTTCATACACAGAAATAAAAAACTACATTCCAGGAACAACACAGAATATATAGCTGTATGTCTACTTTCCCTACACACACAAAAAAAAAAACACAATCTGGATACATCTCATCCCACATTCCTGGTACACTGATGACGGTAAGCAGTGCTGTGTATATTTACAAGATGGCTCAGGTGTGTGTGTGTGTGTGTGTGTGTGTGTGTGTGTGTGTGTGTGTGTGTGTGTGTGTGTGTGTGTGTGTGTGTGTGTGTGTGTGTGTGTGTGTGTGTGTGTGTGTGTGTGTGTGTGTGTGTGTGTGTGTGTGTGTGTGTGTGTGTGGAGTCTATACGTCAGGAGATGCAGCTGACTGTCGTCTGTGTGCAGTCTACTGAATGAATGTGTGCACTGCATGTGATGAAATGAGCTTGCAACAACATGACAAATGATTATCCTGTAGTTTGGAGAAGACTCAAGACAGGAAGGAAGACAGGGGAGGGGGGAAGTGTGTTTGTTTGCTATGGGTGCTTGTGTGAAATGAAAAAGAGAGACAGACAGAGAGAGAGAGAGAAAATCTTTCTAATTGCTTCTGAACTTGATGATGATGCACAGCAGGAGTGATCCAGTCCAATATCATAAATATCATTCCCCTGTCTTTACCTTTCGATGCAAATCAGACGGCCTCTCAGCCAATCATGAGGCTCTGTGCTGTCTTTTTCATGTCTGAGTGGAAGATGAATTCAGGAGAGCGAGAAAACAGAAGGTGATTGTCACTGACTAGGGGTGACAGTATCTCTGATGCACCATGATGGGCAAAAACAAAATGAACTCCTGGGTCATCTCCACAAAATAAACGAATAAATAAATAATTGCTGTTAATGAGTGTGTGAATCCAATACATGGTGTGTTCCTTCCTCGTCTCTAGCTCTTAGTAACAGCTCTGTATTCCTTCGTCACTAAACAGGTATAAAAAAAGACAGGAATGTGATCACTTTAGGTGCTGAGGCGATGTTTGCATCTTAAGAGAATGCCTGTAAATGCTAACATTAGGTATCTATCAGACCTCGCACTATTAAATCCTAATTCAACCACACTGTCTCTCTGATATATTAATTGTTACTGCACATGGTGTAGTTAAGCAGCTTCAACCAACACTAGTTGCTAGCTAGCAGAGCTGAATGCTGGATGCTAGCTAGCAAAACAGTCATATCATTACTTTTAGTAACAGTAACAAGAATTTGCTGGAGAATAAAAATGAGTGAGCTAACAATTCGTTAAGCAGTTCATCAGTAATGGAAATGAACTGTTCAGAAATCACTCGAAAATGCTGCCCTTGATTAATATTTGGTACCGTGATGAATTTTTAGCCGTAGAGCCGCACCAGGGCGAGTTTCTGCTCTGAAATACATATAAAAATATTTTAGCTACATATATACTGATACACAGAATAACCGATGACAAACAAATACTGTTTCATGTATCCTTCAGACATGTTTTCAGAATCCTTATTCCTTTTGTGCTAGAGAGACAAATAAAGGAACCTTGAAGCTTCACACTTTTCTCATCAAACAGCATTTGTTTTAGAGCAATTCGATTAAAAGAGACTACATCTCTACTACACATTGTTGGCAGAATGTTGTCGAGTTTTTTAATTTATATTTTATTTTCAGATTTCTTTGGATTTTTTTCATTCAGTTCAAATTTATTTGCATGGAACTTTTAATAATGGACACTGTCTCAAAGCAGCTTTACAGAACATAAGAAATATACTACAAAAAGTTCACTATACAAAGATTGATATTGTACAAAAGTGCAAGTTTAATGTGTTTGTATTTATCACAAATGACCAAGTCTTAGGTGACTGAGGTGACTGTGGTGAGGAAAAACTCCCTTAGATGGAAGAGGAAGAAACCTTTTGAGGAAACAAGGAAACCTCAAAAGGGAACCTCATTTTCATTGGGTGACATTGGAGGGTGTGATTATAAACTGATATAAACACCGGAGAGTGTTATTATGAATAATGTCCTTTCTACAGTCACATACGGTCCGACAATTGTGAATTAATCAGGAGGTTGCTGTCCTCAAATACCACATGTAGTTGGCATCCTCCTCTATGGGTTTAAGCAGAGATTCAAATACTAAGCATGTGGGACAGAGTGGGAGATTTGTGATATCAAACTGATTTCATTGCCGGTTTTATATAACTTAGCTAACGTAGCTTGGCTATTTTGCGGATTTTAGCATAGTACGTGATTTGATGTCCCACCTTAACGTCTCACTTCCAGCTTCTCGTCTGATTTACACAACTCCACTTAACTATATACAGATGAAGATGAGGTTCTCCTTTGACTTTTTACCTCATATTGTCTAAAGGAGTTTTTCCTCACCACACTCACCTCAGGCTTGCTGATTAGGGATAAATCACTTAAACTTAAATTTTAAACTTCATTTTTATTCGAAATTTTTTCAATTCTGTCAAAGTGCTAAACTAATAAAATCAAAATGAATTGAACTGAACTTTACAAACAACCTCATATCAGAGTTAAATTTCATGTGATTAAAATTTTTTGATCTGCTTAAAGAAGCTTTATGTATGTATGGAAAAACATATCATTTTTTAAGGTTACATTTTAAAATTAAGTTACTATTTATCTCTAACAATTTTCCCTAATGAGCAAGAAGGAGGTGACGGACACAAGGAAAAACTCCCTGAGGTGATATGAAGAAAAAACCTTGAGAGGAACCAGACTCAGAAAGGGCCTGATTTCCATTTTTCAAAATCTATTTTTATTTCAACATTATTACTAATAATAATAAATCTGATTTAGATAGCAAGACTCCCAGATGGATTATTAAAGCCTGAAGATTTACTTCACTTGACAAAACTGACTTGAAATTGACTTGATCGCAGTGTGTGCTGCTTTGTGGCAGCTACATGGTGAGCCAATCTGCAGGAGAAAGAAGTACGGAAAGTGGAAGTGAAGGAGTGTGAAAGAGAAGAAGATAAAAAAACAAAATCCGTAACTTTCTCTGAGAGACGTAGATTTTAAAGACGAAGTTAAGAAGTGTAGAGATAGTGAAGAGGAAATCTGTTAGATGCATCAGAATCGTACAGCACAGTGCTAATTATCTTTGGCGGCTTCTCGTACTTGAGGCAAATTGGAAACCAGCGGAGTAGAATAGCTAAAAAAAATCACTTGTAATAAGCGTATACTCAAAGGCGCAAAATCGCAAAACAACCAACGTGTATGAAAAAGAACCAATGATTAAAACTAATATGCTTAATTAATTGGGATTGCAGAGGGCAGAAGACAGGGATGCTTTTCATTACATGGTCTGGGATTTGAAAAAGGCTGCTGTTCTCTATTATATCGCTAGTGCTAATTTTTTAAAGAAGCTAATGAGCACGGTTTGCTTCTCTCGCCGCACAAACACTGTAGTATGGCACATTCAGTTACTGCACGACATGATACGGCTAATAGAAAAAGCATAAACTACACAGAGCACAGCCTTAATATTACTTGTTTTAGCTTATTGCCTTCATGTCCCAGAGGTCTATGTTCTGATATATAGCGTGATATATTTCAGGCTTCAACACTTTTTTACTTGGTAACTTAGGTTATTAAGAGTTATGGCTGCAATTTGTCTGAGGAAATGAGGAAATGTGTTGAAGGCCGTGTTTTTACATCAAGCTGGGGATCCCACGAGGATAGGAATATCTGACCGGTCTGACCCTGTGAAGACATTTGTTTAGTCCTCATGAGGGGAAACACTGCAGTTTCATTTTAAGGTTGAGAAGATTGAGGTAGATCTAGGTGTAGAATAGCATAAATTAGCTGTAAATTAACAATGATGTTAATGAAAGGTCCTCACAGGGATAGTAAGACAAAACAAACACGTGGCATTCGTTCTGCTCACGCTCTGTGGAAACTCATGCCACGTGGCCTGAATCCAGACGTGGGGAAAATACAGCCCAATAAAATATACATGTAGAAAGAGATTGTGGGAGAAGAAAGGGAGAGAGAGCGAGAGAGAGAGAGACAGACAGAGAGAGAGGGAGAGAATCTCAGCCTGCTGCGAATCCAACTAGCTCATGCTGAAAGATTCATTGGAATATGAGAACAAGAACCCATGAACACTCTCAATCTCTCTCTCTCTCTCTCTCTCTCTCTCTCTCTCTCTCTCTCTCTCACACACACACACACACACACACACACACATACACACACACACACACACACATACACACACACACACACACACACACTCATTTTCTCTCAGAATTGCACATAAAATCCACCCCCTCTGCAGTATAACCCCAAAAAACTAAGGCGAGACATATTTTCAGTGTCACATTACAGGAGAGCAGAGGCACAAAACAAAAAGGAATCAATCAAGAGACAAACTGTATCCCCCAGATGTGGCTTATTCATTTTTTCCCCCCAATTTCCATTAATAATATTCAACCCTCTCACAATTTCAGTACAAGGAACAGACAAAATTGGTTCACTGGGGAAAAAAAAAGAAATATGAAAGGTCAGTGGTTGATGAATTCAATTTCAGGTTCAGTTAAAATCGGTTCCTTTTGCTTTTTTGACACATTATTAAGTCATTTGCAGTCCAGACACACTCTCCGACACACACATATTTGTCTTACAATTCTTGTGAGGACCTTCAACTGACATAATTATCCATGCAGCTAATTAACATATTAACCCTTAAACCTCAGTAACCAAAATGAACTACTTTTGATTTTCTCTATTTTCAGGAAATCAGCTTTAAAGGTTAGGAATCATCCTTTGTTTGGATATTTTGCCACTTCATCTGTACAGCAGATTCCAAAATAACTGGAAGGTCATTGATTTGAACAGTGATATGAATTACTAGACTGGGTATCAGGATGAAATGTGAGACACTCCCAAAGGAGACAACTGAAGTAACTAGCAAATTCATATTATACTGAAAGTACAGAAACAATCCACCAGCTAACTCAAAAATCATCCTTTATGTACGAAAAAAAAAACCAAATCTGCTGAGGTTTACTCATAGTGGGAGATAAAAAAAAAAATTGAGTAAGCAAAACAAAAGCCGAATTATTTAACACGTGCTTTTAGCTCAGTGAACCAACACAGCAGAAAAAAAACACTCAGAGATGAACATTTAAAGATTTTGAGGAAGAATAAATCTACGAATCCATCCCGATACCAAACCTCTGGTTAGAGGATGCTGAGGAAGGTGCTATAGTACATGAACAGCCTGGAGATACATGGGATCGCTGTGTAGAGCAACAATTAATTCAAGCTGAGCTGAATCATCTAAAGATTTTAAACAAAAGGAATGCTTTCACCATTTATTCGTCATTTTGGTTTTGAGTTTTCAGCTTTCTGTGAGTTTTCCTTTTATGGAGTTTTATAGGCGTCGCTGAATCAGGTCTGACCCGAATGCACCTATTTCGGTATTTATCACCTTGCTTGTTTCCCATCAATATTTGGAGCATGTACAGTATATAGCTGAGAATCATTTAAATTGCCTGCTTTACCCTTGAATCACTGGATGCTTCACAAACAGCATATTAATGAACTACTCTGCTGCTCTATCGTCGATACCCAGCCAAATGCAATCGGTGTTTTTTGTTTTTTTTTTATAATAGTTTTACAGCAATATCATTATCTTCTAATTAGCTTTAGGAAATAGATCAGGAGGGAGCACCTACTCCCTGCTGTTAACATGATCTACAGTGGCACTGTAATGGCTATCATCTGAGAAAACCCAGAACAGCAGGGCATTTAAATCGAAACTCTGAACAATGTACAGTGAAGGCATTATTGAAGCCTTTGCACTTGAATTTCCCCAATAATATGCTCTAAAGATGAGTGACATCTAAACACTGGCCTTTATTATAATGGTTGTAAATTCAGAGATGCTTGCGTGGGAGTTTATGAGTCCATCTGCCTCTTAAATGAAAGCTGTCACCTCAATAAGTCCCTGTTCTGACCCGTGAACCTGTGACCTATTCTAAGGGTCCATAATTGTCTTTTTTACAGTAGCTATTTGAGCGCTCACCGCTTCACCTCAACGCGTCGTCAACGTTCGTCTCCTGGCAACAGGCGCCAACGGCCGCTGCTTCAGCCTCTGTTTAATAATTTCATTTTTGTTGAGTGCTGTGTGCTGTCTTTTCAAGTGAAGGCCGGGTTTGTTGAGTTCTGAGTATCAGAATGATATTTACAAAGATGGGATGAAGTGCTGTGGTGGTGAAATGGCTAGGCTACTCATCCAAAGTGCTTGTTTATTTGTGCTGTGATGCTGTGCTTGGATTGGTAACGACATTGTTTATTTGCTGAAGTCTTTGTTCTCAGAGTGCAGAAAAACAAGATAGACCAGCAGGGCTCCAGTTCAGAACATCACGTCAAAGCTAATCACATTACAACCCTGTGTTGGGCAACTGAAAGGAGAACGCTCTGATTCGATCAGACGATGCTGGCTAGAGGTTGTATCGGTCTTGGAGCGTGTGAAATTAAAGTAAAATCATCTGTGCTTCCCATATTTCATGTCTCAGTTTCAGAAACTCCTTTTCACTTAAACTTTCTTGACCTTTGGAGAAGTGGGAAGTTTCTGATCTTTGAGTAAGAAAAATCCGTTTAAACGTTTCCCCAACTAATAATTCTCACTCGGTTGGACAGAGCAAGATATGGTCATATATCATGACATCTTTAAAAGCAAATCAAACACCGCTGTCTGTGAAAGAAGATGGATTCTGTGATAAAAATGTCCCAAACTCTCTGGTAAAAGGGATTTTCTGACTGTGTACTGTATTTGATTAATCTAAGACTGAATTATATGAAGCATTTGGTGTGTTTCTAAACTGATTCATAATTTGAACACGATAAATCAATGCTAAATGTCTTAAATGTCACGACTGCAGTTTGTGTGTGCAGTACTGCAGCATTGACTAAGTGACATTAGTCCTCTTCACCGACTTTATTACAAACATTGTTTATGCCAATAAATCTAGTGACTTCTTGAGCAGATGTCAGGGTGTTGGTTATATGAGCTGTTGGTTATATGAGGGATGTGGTAGCCTAGAGGTTAAGGTGTTGGGCTACCAATCAGGAGGTTGTGAGTTTGATTCCTACGTCCACCAAGCTGCCAATGCTGGGCCCCTGAGCAAGGCCCTAAACCCTCAATTGCTCAGTTGCATAAAAAATGAGATAAAAAAAGTATGTCACTCTGGAAAAGGGCGTCTGCTAAATGCTGTAAATGTATATGAGTTGAGGGAGCTTTCTGGTTCAGAAGCCGACGTTCCCAACAACCAGTCACTAATAAACTTTTGTTCCCAATGTCATTATTCCCAATGACCAATCATCATTGTTCTCGATCACTCTAAGGACCAAACATTGATTTTTACTGATCCCTACTACAACCAATCACTGAGAACCATTGTTTCCCAATGGCCAATCACTGTTTCTAAGGACAAAGCACTAAGCACAACTGATGTCTACTACAACCAATCAGTGATCACCGCTGTTTGTCCCACCTGTGCACTTCTTTGTTCTTGGCCTTAAATCCACGCCTTGGCAATATTTCCAAGTAACAAAAGTTAGCTATGGAATCCATGACCATTTCATTCAAGTCCAAATCTTTACTACTGTTATTTCATTCGGTCTGTTTTCATTATAACAATTCCACTGTTTCAAAAGAATTTCAGAACATCCTTTTTTCATACAAGATTTTTTTGATATGCAAATGATCAGGAGGATTCACTGAATATGCATATTAGTTAAAGTCAACATCTGGGGACTTCTAGTGACATTCCAAGCATGCATTATCTACATTCCCCTGAAAAGAGCTGACAACACCGTATGCCTGGCGCACGGAGCACAGCTTGCCAAGAGACAGTTATACTCCAAAGCATAAATTAGCATTCACAAAAGAGTTGCCCATAACTACTTAAAAATCTGTCCAGTTCTAATCAGGTCATAATGTTACAAATAACTCAGTCCAAAATATTTGCATAATGCAAATTAGTTATAAAAAAAAAAACAAAATCAAAAATGTCCTTGTTGTATCAGACTAGCCGAGTGAAGCGGAGGTGGCTGTGTACTAACCTGCGGCCATCTGCATGTACCCAGCCAGTGTGCATATCTTCCTCTCGCAGTTTCCGCCAGGCAAGAAGACGGTGATGATGGCCAGCAGGGAGCTGACGGCCAACAGCGCGCAACCTCCGGAGCACAACACAGCACTGGTCTGCAAGCACAACACAATACAAACCCTGAGATGAAGAGAGGCATTATTTGTGCATCATTACCTTGCAATATGGCTTCCTTATCTTATTATTATTAGTAGTAGTAGTTTTAGTAGTAGTAGTATTGTTTCAGTGGTACTATAGAGTGAGTCCTGACCAGTTTGGTATGGGAGGTGCAGCCAGCCTTGCAGTGAAAATTGAAAATGGCTGAGAACTTTATCGGGCTTTTTTTTTTCACTTTTTATTCTACCTAGCACAAATGCTGCAACCATAAGGCCTCAAGCATTGTGGATGAACCCAGTCACCCATCGCACAGGCTTGGCCCCCCTGCTGTCTGGAAAAAATACCCATAATATCCGCACTAGCACTTATTGCAAATATCTTCCTGGCCTGACCTCCTTTACCCCTCATAAGTGTTCTTCCTGGTGTTGTCCTTATATATTGTCTGTATACTTTTTATGTGCTTCGTGCTTTTTTATGGTGATGCTTATGATTTTATTTGCCCCGTCTGTAATTATTTTATTTCGCAATGTAGTGCTGTTCATGATGTTGACTTGCATCACTTTACCTCAACGCTCTACTGCCTTTTCTGCTACACACTTTTCCGACAGGCACAAGATTTCAACCCCTAGGTATATATTTCATCATGTGTCTGTATATAAATATGTCTTGACTTGACCCAGGTCTTAATTCTATCCCCTAGTTTGTATTATAACTACTATATAACGTTACAGGAAGGGGAAGTCAGTCCGAAATCATTATTAACCGAAGGCAGTTTTATTTGAATGACAATAGACGTCATGAAAAAGCAGCTTTACCATGATCCCCATTGAGCGAGTCAGAGGCGACGTGGCATGAAAAACCTTCCTGAGATGACTCAAGGGAAGCCATGCTATATATAGCTTCAGTCTGATTCCTAGTTATTTAAATCCAACTGACTTTTGAGGGTCATTGGTTTCATCACTGGTCATATTATCTTCTTCATCATCATCATCATCATCATCATCATCATCATCATCACCATACTTGATCTTCATCATCGTCATCATTAAAAACTCACAAAAACGTTTAAGACCCGCTGGTGTAAACAATCAAGAGAAAATTACAATAATTCAGAAATTATTGTAAGCAATAAACGTCATGTTGTTAGTGTGCATACTTTGTTAATGGTGAATATTTAGAAATCACCGATTCTACACCACTGGGGACATCATCATTTATTCAAGCCAACTTTTTGTTTGTGTTTTATGGGTTTGGAAACTGAAGCACATGGTGGCTGAACATCTGTCTGTCGAGGAAAACATGTGTGAACATTTCTACCAGCGTACCACCCACTACTAAATTAGGCATCCTCATGCAGGCAGACAAACAAACCCAAAATTAAGACAAAAAAGACAGACAGAGAGAGACATAGAGAGAGAGAGAGAGAGATATGACATGCTGTTAGAAAGTGGGCGCTTGAGCTGATAGCGTTCTTCCTTATCTGGCAATGTGATCTCCAAACCTCATCATTATTCCCAGCTTTTTGATACTCTCCTTCCTGTGCCTTGCCCAGATAATCACATGTTTGGCAATTTAATACCTTGGTAATATAAATCCTACAGGAATGTATGTAATACACTAAAACATACACATATACAACTGTATAAAAAAAAATACAAAAAAAGAACACACACACTGAGTGTAGAGCAGAGCCCTGAGGTGATTAAAAGTGTCTAATGAGAGAAACACAACTAACCCCACAACCAACACCTGCTTCACAGCCCCTGTGGTTTGGTGGTAATGATGAAAGCAATAATGATAAACATTATGGTGTGTGTGCGGAAGGGAGGGGTGTGTGAGGCTTCGTAACAAAGGAAGTGGTGAAGAAGACAAAGATGTGCACATCTGTATCCAAAATATCAGCTGTAATGTTTCTAATAATTACACTCCGCCGGTTGACGGCGCCCTCGACGAACGGTATAAAGCGTTCGGCAATATCGGCGTGCGTCCGTTCCAAAACCATTACACAATGTAATATGGGAAGATTGCAGACATGCCCGGTTGAACATATTTCCTACTGTAAAAAGCCATTCCCTTCCAAATGGAACTCATATATTAGGACGAATAGCATGCAATAGCATCTTGATGCCGGTTCCTGATCTGTGCTGCTTCAGAGATGCTTCAGTGCTTCTTTACACCGAATACACATACATACATCATGGCAGGCGCCATTACAAAATAAACAAAATGGTCTACTGCAGTTAGCAAGGGAAAGGGAAGAAGATTAAGTCTGTTAACACAAACTGCCTGTTTTTAGTAGTTAGTAATACAAGCTGGCATATAAAAAACTGAAATCTATCCGTTTCAGTGTGGGGGACATTCACAATCACACACACTTACAAATTACAAAGAGTTTAGTGATGCCAATAAACCTACAATGCATGTCTTTGGACTGGGGAAGAAACCTGACAACCCAGAGGAAACCCCTGAAGCATGGGGAAAAGATGTAAACTACACACACACAGAGTGGGGATAGGAAATTAACCAACAACCTAAAATTAAAGATGTTATCATATTATCATAAAACACCATAATTATGATAGAGTATTAACATAGAATTATATCAGATAGGGCACAAATAAAATTTTATTACAGCTTTCAAATCAAAGTAAAATAAAAAGATTGTTAAATATATTTTAAAAATCCTAAGTAAACATTTGAAAAATTTATTTAAATGTAAATAAATAAATAAATAAATAAATAAAATGGGAGGGGTGCCAAGACTTTTGCACAGCCCTGTAAAATATAACATAGGAGAAAATGTAAAAGATGCAGTAAAATTTAAGCACACTTAAAGAGAAAACATGATGTTAATGTGCATTATTTGTTTGTCATGGTTTTATCTTAATCACATAATGTTTTTTATTTTATTAATATTAATAAATAATGCACAATAATTGGGCTTGTAAAATATGTTTATGGTTTTTATATTTAAGGTGTTGGTCTCACTGAGGTTTCTGCTACAGATCATTTTATTACTAAATAATGAACTTCCAGTTGATTACATTTTTTATACAGAGTGCTGTAGAATTCTTGCACCCGATTGGTCAGAAGGTTTTGGGTCATTCTGGGATCGATCGCTGTGGTGGAAACTTAATGATGTTATTTCTTTAGCATTTATTGGAAGAGTCAAACATAACGACATACTGTAACCTTACACTTTTTTTACATCTTTGACGTCTTTCTCGGTTGCTCCATGACATGCCAAGCTACATGTGTGTCTATAAGACAGAGGACGAATTTGAAATGTAACTATAAACTACATAGCGTATCGTTCTTTAGCGCAAGAAACACTTGAGACTGCTGTGATACAAAGGAATAAAACAAAACAAGAGCTGCTTATATTTCATGTTTGGATTAATTTCCCATAATATATACAAGAAATAAAAACACCCTTATTTTTTTTTACATTAAACTCACGCTTGAGTGAAGCGGCAGCCTAAATAGCTGCATGATGCTACATCATTATTTCTTCAGAGACTAAACAAACCACACCGAAATCAATTGGTCTCTTTAATTATTCTGACATTTTCAGCTTTCCTCAAACTCCCGAGGCCAATAAAGAGAGTGAGCAGCTAGACGAAGACGTTCTTTTTTTTTATTCTCAGGTTCATTTCCAGCCCGGTTCATGAATCAGGAGCGATAATGCTTCATACTGCGTCGACATTATTGCTGAACACAATCATTATCGTTAGAGATCAGACAGGAACACAAGACTGAGAGATAAATGCAATAGCGCCCACATCCCCTCCAACACCACCAGCACTACAACCACCAGCCTGCTCAGTGTGTATGTGTGTGTTTCTCCTAACTGAGGCAAATTTAGCAGAAAATTAGCTTCTGACACCACAAGCTCTTGAATGTTTATCATTATGTGGCATGAGGAGCTTCATGTAGTAGTGACAGTGGATGTGAAGTGAAGCAAGGTAAAAATCACATGACTCTACCGCATGGTTTGGAACAACTTGTAACACTATTTAAGGATGTTTTCTGTGTGTTCAGCCATTTAAAATCATGTGTGTTAATTTGCGCTTACGTCCGCCTCAGATTCCGAAACTCTGAATGACAAAACATTGAGGCTGGAAGTGTAATTGTTGGAATGAAAAATGAAAGATTTTACAATTACAATCACTTTATTTTTTTTAAAGTAAAATATTAATGTTCACTCTATAAGATGTAGAAGAAGAAAAAGAAGAAGAAGATGAAGAAGAAGATGAAGAAGAAGAAGAAGAAGAAGAAGAAGAAGAAGAAGAAGAAGAAGAAGAAGATGGAGAAGAAGAAAAATAGGAAGATGAAAAAGATGTCAATTTCCTTATTCACATAGATAATAAATAAAGAGATATACAAAAAACTGGGTTATTGGGTGGTTCGGTTATCATAATGTCAATTCCAGCCCTTATATATTTCAGCCATTTCACATGAGAGAAAGAGAGAGAGAGAGAGAGAGAGAGAGAGAGAGAGAGAGAGAGAGAGAGAGAGAGATTGAAACCGCACCACAAATCAACCGCAATATCAATGTATACCTCTCAAAGCGACAGCAGATAACCTCAGTTCAGAGTGAGGTCAATGTCGGGCCAGAACAATCGACTCCAGCAGAGAGAGCAGCCGATGCAATCAACAACGCCATCAGCACCGGCGCATTTTCATTTTTCACTTGGAATCTCATGGTCAGATGATGGTGAATGCTCACTCAAGCGCTAAATATATTGAAATCAGGGCTAAAATATAAGTCCAATTGATCAGATTTTGGGTCCATCTATTAATGATATTATGCAATATTATGCTTACTGCTCAATATTAGAGGAAAGATTTATTCATTTTTATTTATTGCAAAACATTTAAAATACCTCAATCAAAGAGTTAAAAAAAAATTTTCTATGTCCGAGTCAGTGATATCTGGTGCAGCGGAAAACTGTGGTCTGAGATTTGACTCTTGCGAATGTAAACAAAACAATTCACTTCCACAGCACTGGACAATGTGAGTGATTGAACTTGTCACATGACCATGTTGAAGCAGTTTTAAAAAAAGAAATAAATAAAAAAACAATCCAAGAACAGCCAAGTGAAGGAAGTAGGTTGGAAGGTTGGAACTGATCTGATCTGTGTAGTGCCAAGCCAAAAAAACACTAATGAATGATTATTACTAAGAACAATAATCTTTCACTTTGAATCCAGTCCAGAACTGATCAGACTCGAACATTAAGGCCAAATGAATAGACTTTTTTAAAATAATTTTTCATTTTAAACATCAGTTTCTAGAAAGAAGCAAAAATAAGATTTCGCTTGCAGTTCTCAAAATAATCGATATATCTTTTTTTATCATAAATAAAATAATATACGATAATATTGGTACATTATATGTAAACCGTACACAGTACACAAGTTATTTATCTTTTTTTTACTTCCATACTTGATTCAATTACACCGATCAATTACAATTAATCTCACCGAGTTCTTCATTCAGGCAATGAAAATGAAATCTAATTCACTGTGCAAAAAAATAAAAAAAATAGTTATATATACAGATTAAAACATTGGCTTTATTAAGATTATTATTGCTTTAAGGAGTAGAGAATAGTTTAATCTTTGCTGTTTTGTCAAGTATGTGACTGATGCTAGTGCTGCTGTAAATTGCCAAATACTGTAAATACAATGAACTGAGTTGTTTTCTAAAGATAGTAATACAGTGTATAGATATTTGTATAGATGAAAGAAAATGGCCTTCAAAACATCAGCAAAATGGGGCAAAAAAAACAATACAAAATATTATAATAATTTTCATTACTCTGAAATTGTTGTTTTTTGTTTTTTTACAAGATTGACGACAGTCAACTGAAAACAAAACTGATGATGTGAATGAGTTACGTTTAATTAATTTCTTATTATCTCTAATGCACCATCTCTCTCTCTCTCTCTCTCTCTCTCTCTCTCTCTCTGTCTGTCTGTCAGTGAGATCTATTTAATATTTTGCGCTGTGTATGTTTGCTTGTGGAATTTTTTTAGAACCACTATATTACCAAATATGACAGTTATGACAGCTAAATTATGACCTCTGTGACAGGTGACAAAGATGATGGCAGTTGCCGGTTAATTTTATTTATTTGAATTAAACCAAAGGTAAACAAACTCTAAACTGTTAATCAGACTGAAAGCAGAATGAACAGGAAGAAGTGAATAGGAAAAAGTCAGGCAATGTACTGTATAATCAATACAATCAAATCTAATCAAAAGGCTTGGTATGGACAAGTTCGTAATGTGTATCCAGGTGAACATGAACTTAAGAGAGTACATGATAGATGAGTGTTGTAGTCCTTGGTAACCTTGTTGGTTGGCCAATTAGGCGCCTGGGGTTTTAGATGGTGTCAAGGTTTGTAGACCACTCTGTTATCTGAGAGCTGTAGATGGTCTTCAGGTCTGTAGGCCACTCTATGATCTGCAGGACGTAGTTGGTGGCCATGTTAGTAGGTTCTCTGTGGTCTGGGAACTGTAGATGGTGTCCAGGTTTGAAGGCCACTCTGTGATCTAGGGAGTTTCAGATGGTGTTCAGGTTTGTAGGCCACTCTTGTGGTATGGGAGTTGTAGTTGGTGTTCAGGTTTGTAGGAGTCTCTGTGGTCTGAGAGTTGCAGATGGTGTTCAGGTTTGTATCCCACTCTGTGGTCTGGGAGTTGTAATCCACAACCGTATTTGTAGGCTACTCTCTTCTCTTAGAGTTGTAGTCGACGACCATGTTGGTAGGTCACTCTGTGGTCTGGTGGTTGTAGTTGGAGACCATGTTATTTGGTCACTCTGTTTTACCTGTTGTAGGAAGCAATGCTGTTTCAAGCATTGACATGGCACTCTGGTGACTTACTGTACAAAGAACGTTTCAAAAGAAGATGGTATGTCTCTGCATTCATTCGAGCTAGTGTGATGTGGTCAGATGTGAGATAGAACACATTATCCCAGCATTACGTTGCATTATGTAGTTTGGATTAAAGGACACCATGCAGTGAGCGTCCTCATCTATACAGCTACAGAATAATATTAATAGTATATCACTAAAAGAGATATTTCACTGTAGCAGATCATGCCAGTAAGTAGGGTTCAAATGGTTAATCGTCAGATTAAGAGATGAAAAGTAATGAAAAGCAATCTTCCCATCTGTGATTTTTGTTTAATGGTTGTTAGCGTGCAATATTTGAAAAAAAAGCTGTTTATTAACAAGAATTACAGACTGCTGAAAAAAGTCAGGGTCGAATCTGTCTTGTTACCATGGTAAAGTATTTGCTCAGATAACGGTGCCTGCTATCTGTGTGTGTGTGTGTGTGTGTGTGTGTGTGTGTGTGTGTGTGTGTGTGTGTGTGTGTGTGTGTGTGTGTGTGTGTTTAGTTTAGCTGAACAGAAGGATAGTGATGATTGGGAGCTACAGGCCAGTCTCTCATTTCTTATGAAATATGGAACCGCAGATATATTGAATGGGACACACACACACACACACACAAGCACACACTGCAAGACTGCAGGACTATGTAATTACACTGCATCATTGAACTATAATGTACTTGACAAATGATAGACAAAGAGAAACCAAGAAATAGCCTTTTTGCAGTCTATGCGATTAAAATGTTAAGAGGAAAAGTAATCAGTTAACGCAGCGTCACTCATTATAACCTGCGCTGCCTCAGACTCTCCTACATCTATCTCATCTTCTATTCAGGGCAGCAGAAATACTAATCACCGTAAGTGCCCATACCTGTCACGTCTGCTCTCTGTCTCGCTCTCTTTCCAATCACAGTTGGAACATTAGTGCCATAAGAGGGCTTAATAAAACTGGATTAACACTGCAGAAGTGGCAGTGAGCCAGTGTGTGTATATATATTCTTCTTAGATTCTTCCTGGACTTTCATCCTGCTGTGTTTTCCCTGCCAAATCGCTGTTAATGACCAAAGTGCATTACTTTTCTTTAAAACTCAGTCACTAAAACACAATCATCTTAAATTTAGCTATTTGAAAGTTCATTCTTTGTTCTGTGGTTCAGTGATAAAATGTTATTATATGAACAAAATACCCTCTATCCGTACTCCACTGTCACTTTACTATGTGCTTTATATACCGACCAATAGAGCTGATTTTCCCCCAAACTCCTGTTGTCAAGCAAAATAAAACAAAAATCTTTTATTTTTAAATACGTATTTGCATGTATAACGCAAGATTTGTACTGTATCAAAGAAGGTAGTCAGTCTGATAGTCAGTATTGTCTCAATATCAGACTTCTACTAATTTCTCTGTGTCATTTAAAGTGTAATAAAAATGGTACACTTCCATCTCCATTTTGTATTGTGTGCTGAGCTTGCACATTTCCAGTTAAATAAAATATACAGCTTGGATTTGCAACTAATTAAATGGCCATAACATTTACGTAATCAGTTTTATTAATCGTTAGTGATACGTCGATGGCTATAAAAACAACACATTGTGATTCTTTAGTGCGGTTTCATAGTGGAGCTTGATGTTAACGCTTTTCACTGGAGGCATGAACTCCGAACAGATGTTCATGAGATGAGACACATACCTAGATCTAATAAGCAAACCCAATGTTCTAATTAAGGTAAAGTGTTTATTACATTCTGAAAAACAGGATGAATGACTGTTCCTTTAAAGGTTAGGGATAACAGTGATGGTGAGACAAGATCTTTATTTTTACTCTGTTATTTTTACTCTGTTTTGTCTTTTAGCAGTCTAATCCACGAGAGAGAGAGAGAGAGAGAGAGAGAGAGAGAGAGAGAGAGAGAGAGAGAGAGAGAGAGAGAGAGAGAGAGAGAGTCAGGACTCAACCCGGACTTTGGCCACGTGCATTTGTTTACGTTTCTCGTCACGTGTCTGCCCCGCCTTCGTCTGCTCCTCCCTGTCTACACACCTGTTTCCTATTGTGATTACCCTGTGTATTTAACTGTGCCGCGTTGCCTTGTGCAGCGCGGAATCTACTGTTGTTTTGTCCTGTCTTTAGTCCGTGTCCTGTTTAGTGTTCTTGTGTTATTAAACCCTGTTTATTTTGCCATCCTGCATCTGGGTCTGTTCTGTCCAGCGTTCATTACAGAGAGAGAGAGAGAGAGAGAGAGAGAGACTTTATATCTCTAAAGCTATAATTACCATTAAACCCAAATGTTGCTGCAATTATGACAGCAGTAATTGACTCATCAGTAGGAAACTGATGTCCGATATTAACCGAGCCATTTTTCATGCTCGCCTGACAGATTCTGTGACTTGATAATTGCCTCGTCCTGATGGTTCTGATGGCTCTGATGGCTGCCGGCTGATAAGAAAGTTGAGATTTGGCTTTCCATGTTTATGTTGGGCACGACTGAAATTCCTTAAAAAAAATTAGGAGTCTCTAATAACATTCCCAGTTAAGGAGAGTCCTCTCATTCAGAGTCTGAAGGTAACACTAAACTCCCTCTTTTTTGTTCATTGTTTTCTCATGCTAAAAAGCCTGGCAGGAATGCTTACAGTGTGCTTTAATCTGTGTAAACGTATACAGCGGTATAAAGTTCATCAAAACACGACAAGGATCTATGACCTGGGCGTATTTTCTCAGTAGAAGCTGATATGAGGAACTTTGTGTGAACTTCCAGTTCTCCTGAGATATTGTTTCTTTTCACATATGTCTGATTTTCTACTTTCTACTTATAAGACTGTGGGTTTACGGCAGCAGGAGGTTGAAGGCACAAGAAACTATTCGTTCTTGTGATAATCAGCATGAGATGAACAAACCAGCCAAAATGCACTATACTAGAAACCTTGGAGTGACTTCCACCTTGCAAAAATCTGTTGTGTGACCAGTCCATCATTTTCCCTTCTTCAGCGATCAAAACACAGCCATCTGAGCACTGCAGGACCCCAGAACGAAGGACCCAGGGCCTCCCGTAGTGTGATATTTTCATTGATGCCAAAAAAAAAGCCATTTGCTTCTGATTCTTAGTCAGCTGCCAGGCTACAGTAGATAAGATTTACTCATCTGGGAAACTTTAAATCAAATCAGCTCTTTGCATTGGGTTAGCTCAATTTCTTGTATTATCAGAATTCCTGTTTCTTGTTTGTTTGTTCTTTGGTGTGGTAACTAAGAGTAAAATAATGTGCAAAATCATCATATAGCTCTATATCTTGTGGCACATTCAAGTTCAGGTAGCAACTCCAGTCGGGAAAAAAATCAAACCCAAAACACTTGACATTTCAGCTAATCAACTTGGGGTAATTTAGGGTAATAACATCCAGTTCCTTCCCTGTTTACAGAGTGATGTCAAATCAACGTAGCCACAAACTCTAAAAACAGTGTAAAATACCTGTTTAATATTTTTTAAATTGGTTTCAGCTTTAGATCTGTTAATATATAATTCATACTATACATACTAATCACTGTCTTGGGAAGATAATCATCAACGTTATTAGTTGTGTTGTCCGTTTTATCTCTATCCCGATGTTATTATGGAGAAGTGTGAATTGTTTGCCCAGAAAATGAACTATTTTATCTTTACAGTTCTGTCAGGACACTGTTGGGTTTCTGTATGTACAGTAGAGTATACTGACTCTGTGAATGTGGGACTTTGTGTTAAGCTGCTGGTGAGCAGGGTGATGGGGAATGGGATAGGAGTAACGATACTCTACATACAGAAACCCAACAGTTTGCTAACTAATTTTAATTGAATTGCAGTATTCAGTTCATTCATTGATTTATCCTGATTAAAAATGTCTGTTTAAAAAAAAATGGCATACTGTTAGAAAGGGTTATCGCTTGTTAAGTTGGTTTGTTTCCAGAGAACCAAAACATGGCAGCATCTTGGAGCTTTCACTTGCCCAGTGGGAGACCTAGGTGCAGTTAAGGCTAGTCTAGGCATGCTATTGACTGGTTGGATAATTTCTATATTCTAAAATAAAGATTTAGAAATTAATAAATTCCGAAAACTATTCAGCGTTTGCCTTTATTCTGTCCTGGTGTTCAGCACTGAGAACAAAAGGAATCTAACACAATTCAGAAACAATGTATGACTCAGGCTCTGCATTTCAAATAAAAAGAATACATACCCAGGGATCCAAGAATGAGAGGGGAAAAAAAAACACTCTCCCAACTTTGAGTGTGTTTTTCCCACATCGCATGCTCTGTGTATTTATATAACTACAGGTGGGGAGACGATTAAGGCACAGTTCTTTAGCTGATGGATCACTTGGTTCATGCTGCAGCTGCACACACACATACACACATACACACATACACACTCCAAGTGTGTTACGCAAGATTCTTAGGAGACCATGACCGCGGGAGGTAGAGTTAGCAGTGGTGTGGAAATAAGATATTTTTGGTTGTTCTTTAAAATGCCTGCTCACAGGAGTAGAAACAGGATCCAGCCTGTATGAATCTGATGTCCCTTAACATTGAATCATAAAAAGATGACCTACAAAAAATGTCCTTATATACAATACACAATTGAATGTTGAACAAATTGCCTATATATTATAATAATTTTTATAAACACTTTCCAATCAGAAATTTGAATCTTTGCATTCATGATGCTCTGAAATCAGTACAGAATGATATACAGGGGAAAATGAGAGCTCAAAGGTCAACAGTGCGCTCTGATCCTGATATATCTTAGTAGAAACACAGCTATAAAAGCATTTTTCCTCCACTGACTGTTCAACACTTTGACACTGAACACAGTACATCTGTCGCTACATACTTTCATAAAAGTTACATAACAAGCCTGGTTTAAAGAGCTGCCTGACACTTTATTTTTATTTCATTCAAAGTGCAACTTCTAATGTAACTATTAGAAATTAAAACTAATCTCTCTACAGTTTTGATAAATAGTGAATCAGTGTATACTGTTGCTGATGTATTATATCAGTAGGGAATCGAATTTGATCGTTGCTGAACTGAAACGAATTGTATCGATGTTGATTGGACGCATATACTGTAAGATCTCAGTTCTGAATCGAATTGTATTTGTTGCTGAACCAAATCAATTCGGATCAGTGGTGAATCAGTTTGTAATCGTGCTGAAGAGAATTGTATTAAATGAGTTGTGAATCAATATGAACCGAATCATATTGGCCTATTACTGAATCAACATGTATTGGTGCCGAACCGAATCATATTGTGTCAGTAGTGAATGGGCTGAAGAGAACTGTAACAGAACAGATAAGTAGTGAACTGAACTTTATTGGTGCTAAATATGAATCATACTTTATGAATCAAATTGTTTGAGTGCTGAACTTTATGAATCATATTGGGTCAGTAGTAAACCGAAATTTATAGGTGCTGAATCGAATCATATCAGTGTTGAACTCAATTTATAGATCACAATGTCCTTTGTCCACTGACTCATTGGAAAACAAGGAAACATGTGACCATTATAATCAGACACAACGTGAGTCTATGGCTGTTACTATAGAAACAACGGTGAAGTATTAGAACGGAAGCCTTGCAGCCAGCACTACTGTCAGCGCTTCTGTTATAGACTATTAATCAACACCTTCTGACCAGTCAGATACAATAATACAAGAGCGCTGGGCTATAAGTTATTAGATTGTCCGTGCTCCAATGCAAATGAGCTGGATGTCCATGTTACTGGTATCATAATATGCTGAGCCTACAAGCATAATCCTCACTACACCATAAACAACTGGCATATTAATAAAAAATTAAGTACATTCATGATGCAAACTAAAAGCATAAAATCTGGCTGCAGGTTTCAAGCTGTTTTCGTTGCTAAATATGATGTTACTGCAATCAAATTGTTTCTGTAATTGAAATCTGATTAAATATTTTGTTTCTTAATTAGCTACTACTGCGAGGTTTCTGACGCTTGGCACTTTGTAATGATTAGCCAACAAAAGCCTTGCAATTTGTTTCAGTTATTAGGTAATAAAAATAAACAATGAAATAAGCCATTTTAGAAAGCTAAAGCTTGGAAAGATCTTGATAAGGGATACATGGATATTTAGAAACCGGAGGTATTGTTTGAGGGGAAATGCTGTGTGCTATGAAAAGCCTTTGTGTTTCATAGAGAGATACATAGTGTCAGCGATGTAGGAATAAAAACAGACCCAAATGCAGGATAGCTAAAATAAATGGATTTATTAAATTAAAAAACACAAAACAGGGACAAGGACTCGACAAATGACATGACAAAGATGACAAGGATTCCGTGCCACCATAGGCAACGTGGCACCGCTAAATTAACAATTAACACATAAGGAACAGGTGTGCAGAGACAGGGACAAGGCACACGGCAAGGCAGGTGGGGGAGCAAGGCACATGATGAGGCAAGTGGGGGGAGCAAGGCACATGACGAGGCAGATGGGGGAGCAAGGCACACGGCAGCGCAGCCAGAGAGGGCCGGGCGACGTCCACAGCCGAGCAGAAGGCCCGAGCACAACCCCGGACACACCGCGGGCAGACCACGTCTCGAAAACCAGAATGGGGGGGTGGATCCTCTGCCACTGAGCAAAAAAAAATAAACAAAAAGATCCATGGGACAAAATACAGGCCTGCAACACCCCTTGCAGACAGGAAGTAAGGCGGCGTCCTCCACGGAAAACCAGGAAGTGAAGCGACTTCCCCCACTGGAACAGGTGCCGGGCGATGTCGCAGGGCACCAAGAAAGAAAAAACAAAACCGGGCTTGTGACATCGTCCAGCAGCAAGAAGTGAGGTGGCCTCCTCTGCGGGAAACCGGAAGCAGAGCGGCGTCCCTCCCCGGAACAAATTCGGACCGATGTCACCCGAAAAAAAACTAAAGAAAAAAGACAAAAGTTCAGGGGAAAAACAGGGCAGGAAAACCACTCAAGAGAAAAAAAATACTCCCACAGAGCTGGTCCGGGCTGAGGCTACTGTATCCTGCTGAGTCTGAGTCTGGCAGAATCCTTCTGTCAACGAAGCGGGATAAAAACAGTCCCAAATGCACGAAACAGAAACAAAATCTTGACAAACAACATGACAAAGATGACAAGGATTCCGCACCGCCATAGACAACGTGGCACGGATAAATAGACATGACAATTAACACATAAGGAACAGGTGTGCAGAGACGGAAACAGGAAAAGACAAAGGCGGGGCAGACACGTGACACAGAACATAAACAGAAGCACATGGCCAAAGTCCGGGCTGGATCCTGACATATAGACTGACACTGAGGGGATGGGTTAATAAAGATAATCAGCTTGGAGGGAGAAGTCTACTTCCTGTTTGAAGGGTTCAAATGCTACTGAAGGGACAATGAACAAAGAACGTCTGTGACGCTCTTTCATGAAGCGAGGGATGGAAGAGAAGAGAAGAAAACACAAAGTGACTCCCAGTGAACTATGTGAACACATATAAATGAAAGGTTCCTGTGCATGCTAATGATAGCATGATGGCTAAGACTCATGCATTAATGAGACAAAAGATTATCGCGTGTCAGATTATTACTTCCACTGACGCGGCTCTATGTCTGAAGTGGAGTCCTGTGTTTTCTGTATTGTTTTTTCCTCCAAACCATTTGTAAGAGGTTACGAGGAGTGAGATTCAGAGTGAAATTACACGTGCCGCAACGGGTCGAATGAAAAATGACACAGGATTCATTCATGTGGTGCAGGGAAAACAAATGACGGATCAGAGTGCGAGGAAAAACAGCACCTGTGTGGGACATTAATAAACCATGTGTGTACACATAAGTGGCGTGTAATGAGAGGGATTATAAATGCAGCGCGTCCATTTTTCTTTTTTTTTTTTTTGTTAAGAGAGTGCAGCATGCACCGGGTGTGAGAGAGAGAGAGAGAAATGAGAAAAAAACAAAAAAAAACAAAAAACAAAAAACAAAAAACGAGGGAACGACAGTGTTTGGAGATTTTATGCACAAAGTAGCAGGTAAATTATAGTTTTCAAGGTAGAATTCGCAGTAAATTATCCAAAACAATGTTCAGAGGCATTATGCAGAATATTTATGTTGTATTGGCAGATGGACAGACAGACAGATAAGTTGATAGACAGAGAGACAAGTGAAATTATAGACTTGTCTGACTATAGATGGAAAGTGAATGAGTACATGGGCAGACAAGTGTATAATTTTACCCGTCTGTCTTTCTGTATTTCACTGTCTTTAGATAGAAAGTGAATGAGTAGATGGATAGACAGGTGAGTAAATGAGTAGACAGATGGACAGACAAATTTAGATGAGTAGATAGATAGACAGACAAGTAAATGAGTAGATGGACATACAATTAGACATACAGACAGACAAGGAGATGAGTAGATGGACAGACAGTCAAGGAGATGAGTAGATGGACAGACAGGAGAGCAGATAGACAGACAGACGAGTAAATCAGTGCATGGACAGCCAGATAGGTAGATGGACCGAACTACAGACAGACAACAAGGTGGAACGATGGACTAAGTCTCGTGTTAACATATATGTTATTACCGTGTTGCTTCTTTCAGTGTTTTTAGGGGTTTGTTTTTGGGCTTTTGCACTACAAGTTTTTCTTTGTTTCAGTTTGTTCCAGCTTGTGTTTCAGCTTCTTTCTTGGTTTTAACCAGAGCCACAGGACACAGGGTGTGCCACCATGCTGTTTTTCATGTAATATATTTATAGTTTGTGGGAAATTGTGGCCGTAATTGTTTTTTTTATTTGTGTTTTTTTTTTTTATATATATGAAGGATTTTCCCAGACCACTATATATGTATATACCCATATGCATTCATTTCAGTCATCTCCCTCTCTCTCTTTCTCCCTCTCTCTCTTTCTTCCTCTCTCTCTCCCTTTCTCCCTCTCCTTCTCCCTCTCTCTCTCTTTTTCTCTCTCCCTCTCTTTCTCTCTCTTTCTCTCTTTCTCTCTCTCCCTCTCTCTCTTTCCACACACAGATCAGCCATAATATTTAAAACCACTGGCAGGTGAAGTAAATAACTGATTATCCAGTTACAACAGTATTTGTCAAGAGTTGGGCTATATTTTGCCAACAGGAACCAAATTGTGATGGTTGGTGTCTGGATCTCCAAAACGTCAGGATTTGCGCAGTGTTCCCAGTATGCAGTGGTTCTTCAGGAATATGTTGAGGAACATGACGAAGCATTCGTGGTGTCGACTTGACCTCGAAACTCCTCAGATCTCAGTCCGATGGAGTTTATCCATGTGCTGGATAAAGAAGCCCGATCCATGGAGGCCTCACTTCACAACTTACAGGACATAAAGGATCTGCTGCTACCTAACATCTTAGTGCCAAATAACACAGCACACCTTCAGACAGGTGGTTTTAACATTATGGCTGCTACATACGTATAAAGTACAATAAAACTAAATGTAACGTATTAACATCTTCCCCTACTGAGGAAATTGGTTTGGTGTGCTTTAAAGGTAAGCCCCATCACGGGTCTGTGCCTATAAGACGTTGGATTATCAATTTAGGACGCCATTACAGACTGAATTGCTGTCCTCTGAGCTGAAGTTGCATCAGGCAAATTGTAAAAATAATGACTTGCTCTGGAGAAAGAAAGAAAAAAAAAAGCCGAGCATCTCCTGAATCTCAACTAGCCTTGAGCTCTCTACTTCATCGCACCATTCATTAAAAATAATGCAAAAGCAAGAAAAATACACCATGCTATGCCTTTTTCATCAAGCAAATTTCTTATAGTGTGACTTTTAATAAGCAAAAGCTTCAGTTGTGGCCCGGAGCCTGTGAGCGAAGTGAAATGTACACAACAAGAAGTGCATGCAGCTAAGGGCAAAAATTACAAGTTGTACTTATTATGTAGCAACATAAACCAGCAGGATGTATATACGTGTGTGTGTGTGTCCTTCTGAGATCATAGAAGCTAATAACACACCCTAATGAGCTGCTGCTGCTGCTCAATGCTGGATGCGAAGTCGAATTTAAGTCTACACGTTATTTATTCCAGTCCACTGATGCATAATTAATGCAGTGAAAATTCGACACGTGTTGTGCAAGTGGACCAGAAAGTTCTGCCTGGTTTAAAGGGCACTCCAGTGATGAAGTCTACGAACTCTCAACAGCTCGAGTTTAAAATATAAAGCGTAAGCGTCTGAGATACAGTTTTGAGACAGAGAACATAACAGATTGTTTCCTGACATCAGTAAGATCTCTGAAAAGTGGACACTGATTGATAGACACTCATTCCACCCAGTTCATCTCATCTCAGCACTACAAGAGTGCCCGTATATATTAGAGAAATGAACTCAACACTCTTGTTCTGTAAAATTATTGCTTAATTTAATCTAAAATCAACTCATCTTAGGTGTATGCAAATTTTATTTGTTTGCGATTTAGCCGTCAGTTCTGAGAGATTTTAACTCAAAACTTTCTTATTCGGTTGCCAGATTGTAACACTTTTATGTAGAAAAAAAAAAGTTCATTTTGTTTTTTTCAGCTTTATTAAAACATGTATAGATATGTTTAATAATCATATCATTTTTCGATTAATTTTAATTCTATACGTTTTATAAATTTGATTATTCATTCATTCATTTTCTACCGCTTATCCGAACTTCTCGGGTCACGGGGAGCCTGTGCCTATCTCAGGTGTCATTGGGCATCGAGGCAGGATACACCCTGGACGGAGTGCCAACCCATCGCAGGGCACACACACACTTATTCACTCACACAATCACACACTACGGACAATTTTCCAGAGATGCCAATCAACCTACCATGCATGTCTTTGGACCGGGGGAGAAAACCGGAGTACCCGGAGGAAACCCTGAGGTACGGGGAGAACATGCAAACTCCACACACACAAGGCGGAGGAGGGAATCGAACCCCCACCCCTGGAGGTGTGAGGCGAACGTGATAACCACTAAGCCACCGTGACCCCCATAAATTTGATTATACTTAAGATATTTTCACTTGTGTGATTAGTTTTGGCTGTAGTTCAAATCGCAAGATTTTATTACATTATTTGCAAAAATTTATATTGTTTCAATAGTATCAATCTCAAAATCCTTCCAATGCACTGAAACATTTTCCTGCTAAAAATATATCACACGATGCACTAGAACAACAATGGAGCATCAATGTTAACTATGTTCCCTTGCTGTAAATCTGGACATCATATTTTCTGAAGCCTCTGGGATATGTTTTTTTTCATTGTTGACACATAAAAAATACAAAAAATTTTTAAAAGTGGCAAACGAGTAAACTTTGTCTAAAAATGGACGTAGCATGCTATCGTCGTTGAAGCTCTCAAAAGATTACGTAGGTTACATTTTTTTTGTTTTAGTTAAATTTAAAATGCAACTATTTTAGTTCATTTCTTTTACTTTATTTGACGTTCTATAGACGGTGTTACATTCCTTTTAAGGTACTAGCTAGATTTATTATGTAGGGAGCTATGGAGCTGATTGAGACGTGCCCCCGATCAGTCTCTCACCGACGTCATTGCAGCCTTTTGACCAATCAGATTTAAGAAATCAAAAGCGTAGCGCTTAAAATGACCCCGTATATCACGTTCTTCCCAGGTCAGCGCTAACAAAACGCTTAAACAGACATTACTGTGAAATTGTACTTTGATCTGAGTTGTAAACAAATGAACTCTGTGTGTAAACTACCGTACTTTATGGCAGACGCTCTATGCATCACACTAAGTTGTGCTAAAGGGGAAAAAAAATGGCTCTGCGCATGCAGCTCAATCAATACATAAACTATCCTCTGCGTCTCCTGCGGTGCGAGCTGAGCTGACAAGCTGCTTAATGAATGGACGTAGTCAAAGCAGCGACTCAGCATTCCATCTCTCCTCCTCCTCCTTTGCTTCACTCGCTCTCTCCTTCACTCCAAGCCGCTTTCTTCCGTCTTCCCTTTTACCTCTTGGACTGTTTTTTGTCAGTTTGAGCTCTCTCTCTCTCTCTCTCTCTCTCTCTCTCTCTCTCTCTGTCTGTCTGTCTCTCTCTCTTATAAGTATTTTTTCCCTCTGTAGAAGCTCGTGCTGCTAACAGGGTCTTGAATGTCACCATGGCAGTAGAAAATCAATGGGAAGCAGATCCTCCGTGGGCGTTGTCGTAACCTGCTGTAACTGCGCGTGCACTCTGCAGACAAGTACCACCGAGTCTCAGCTATTTATTATTTTTTCGGAGAAAATATTGCTGATACAACGGCAGCTTTCCTCCCACTAACTTATATCTTATACGTACCAATCCGTGTTGTATAAATGTTGCATACTTCTTCATGCGGTTCATTTCATCATTTCAGCAATATAAAAGCACATCTTAATCATTTCTGACTAGTACATGAGTAATAGTAAGGTCAAATATTTCATTTAAATGATAATACATATTAATATGAATGATTTAAACAATGATTTATTTGGCATTTTACTTGTTTCTATTTATTTATTTATTTATTTTATTATATTATATTATATTATATATATAAAGCTCCCAAAGAACGAGGCACGTGTCTCAATCAGCTTTCTAGGAAACTGTCACTCGTGTTGTAAAACATCACCACTGGTACCACCATCTTTTTTATGTTGTCTAAGAAAAACTATTTCTCTTGTGTGACTTTAAACAGGATCGTAGCCTAGATAGTGGATTTTGTTTTCTAAATCATTAAACACTTAAAAGTCTTTTGACTCAAACAACCTTTGTATGAATTTTAAATAAAGTTCCTGGAGTTTTAAATAAGATGTAATTTCCAGACAGGGAAAATGTTGTGGAAATTTTAGCGCACGATCGTTGCAGTGCACTTGGGATTGAGAAAGACAGCAATTGTTCAGCACCCTCATTAGTGATCTAGGTAGCTGAGTGAGCCAAGTATTATTTTGTACTCCCAGTTCCCATTTGTATTATTATAGAAATTTAAATTCAAGTAAAATAGAAGACATTAAATGCAAATTACGTGGACTCAAGGAGGTCTCCTGGTAACAGCTTCAAACAGGAAGCTTCCCACACGTGTTAATTCATCGTTAAGCATTACAATGATGAAAGGAAGAGAGACGGATCAAAAAAATATGATGAATTCAGAATAACATGGAGTAGGGAAGAGAGGGTGTGCTCTGTTTATAAGTTATTCTCCAGTTCTCTTTGAACAGTGTTGGTTTTGAAGATGGGAACGTGCAGCGAATGTCAACTAGAAAATCAACTCTGCTGTGATCGTGCAAGTCCGAATTTCAAGGAAGCTTCTCATTTTCCTTTGTAAGTATTGTTTACTGTGTGGTGGTCATTATACTCTATGCAGAATTGACTTTCAGGACTCTGCCCATTTATGTAGAAACACAATGCACACCTTTGTATACTTCATTTTGCAATTTATATTTGTTTTCACAAAAATTATTTCTAAACCAGGGTCACAGTATGAGCTCTTGTGCAGTATATGGTGTCATCACCACTTCTAGGACTTGTAACCCTTGTTCCCAGTGCAAAGGCTCTTGCACTTTGGTTAACATCTGTGTTGGTAACATAGTTGAACCATCGAGATACTCATTTAGACTCATTTCATTCAGATTCGTCAAAACACACCGCACTTTGAGTTAAAAAGTTGAAGTTTGAAACAATATCCTTAAAACCCAATAAAAAACACTTGACTCCAGAGATACAGTAATCCCTCGCCACTTCACGGTTCAAGTTTCGCAGCCTCAGTGCATCGCTGATTTTTCAAAAATATTCATTGAAAAATAAAAATAAAAACGGTTTCCCAGGATGCCAGACAAAGAGAGCAACTCTCTCAGAGGCTTTGTACATACCCACGGGCACTCAGACAAGGCACATGATTGGTTCCCGGCGTGAGATCTGAGCTGATTGGCTGCGCATCATCGCATAGTCTCCCAGCTTCTTCCCTTGTTGTATCTCGCCACTCTCGTTCACGCTGTCAACTGTGTCTCGCGTATTGTGTTCGAAATTAACTTTTCCTTAAGCCCTTACAATGCCTCCTAAGCACCGTGTAACTGAGAAAGATTCCTCTAGTGAGCCCAAGAGGAAGAGGAAGATGATAACCATCAGTGAAAAGGTCAAACTTAGGGCCAATCCTACTTCGCGGATTTTCACCTATCGCGAGGGGTTCCGGTCCCGATTAACCGCGAAAAAACGATTGATCATTGTATTTATTAAATCCATCCTGATCTAAATCTAATGTGCTTCAAAATGATATTTAGCGTTCACCTGGACCTGCACATTGGGGTTGAGAACCTTTAATACAAAGCCAAATGAGATGTCTCTAAATTCCTCATGACCAATAACTTTAGTGTGTGTGACAAATGGACCAGTTTCCTCTCTAACGCACAGACTAAATTGGTCCCAGATTGGATCGTCAGCGCAAAATCGGGCAGGGACACCCTCGGTTAGCCATGTGCCGCAGAGGACCCTTGAAAGACAGCCGATGATGGAAGAGTGTCATTAAGAAAAAGGAAGCATGTTTCAATTTTTAAAGCTTTTCTTTTAATGAATAGTAAATGATGGTACTTTGGAAGTTTAACTGCTAGTGACATAGTCTGTCATCGCTGTACTACTGAAGGGATAACTTGGGAGTGAAAGAATGAAGCTAAATGACTTTCCCTTAGTCATTTGTCTCTCTGAATGAACCCATGTGACTTGGTTCAAGAGTAAATAGTAATTGAGATACAATGGTGACTGGCTGGAAATCTGATCTATGGGGAAAATGTGTATGTTGGTGTAAAAAACTAGGTTCTGGCGTTACAAATCCGACCTTATTTACTAACCCTAATATTTATAACAATGCTCAAATACTGGTATCTGATACCAGGCGATGCGGGCCACAAAAAATGACAGCGTTCTACAGTTATTTAGCATTTACTGATGAAAAACAAGGTATAATCTGTGAAAATGTCAAAAGGACAAACTGCAGCATCTTCAAACAACCCCAGGAAACCTTTCCTGAAGAAATCATTGTCTGATGAGGTAGATGACAGCAGATCCGTTTAAAAATAGCTTTTCTGTTCATTGAACATTCAGGCTAATTGTATGGAACCATTAACCCCGCCCCCAAGCTGTGCTCCTCTTCGTCCTCCCTTCACTACCATGGTTGTTCACACCTTCGTTAGCGTAATTGTTTTCCATAAAAATGACTTGAATTGGTCAATTATTCAAGTAGTAAGAAATTACTTACCATATTTTTCCTACATCTGATCGACCGCATATTTCTTTTTATTTAAACCTTTTTTGTTTTTTTTATTTGTCTTCAATTTCCCGAGGTTCACGGTAAAAGGGCATAACCGCTTTTTCAATACATGTAAATATTTACAATCACTTTCTTTTCTTTTATCCATCCATCTCATAAACAGCAGCAGTGAGTACAAAATGAGATTACGGATTACGACGACATCCGGAATTGCTACGGGGAAATACAAGGATACAGATGAGCTCCTTCCACTGCCCTACTTCTCCCTATGGTTTCTGAAGCCATTCTCATAAAAGTTACATATTACTGACATAAATGCTATGGCAGAGAAAGATTCATCAAAGCTGACATGAGATGAGTCTGAGCAAACAAACTCTCTCCCTCAGTGTCCTGATGTCCTCTCTCTGGCACCGCAATGGCCCACTATCTGCATTCTTAATCCCGCTTGTCAATTAAGAACCCACAGCTTGCAAATACCAGTGGGAAAACCTGCTTTAGAAGGCTGCAAAAGTAGGCAGAATCTCTTAGTGGAGGCCATTGTGACCTGATTTCCCTCAAGGCGATCTGTCAAAAAAAACATTCTATAAAATATTAGGCATTATCCTTCTTGCCTGAGCGTTCATTTTTCTTACGCGGTCCGTAATCTCCTCTCTGTAGGTTCCTTTTTGGCTCCTCACATTTATTTTGTTTTCACGCCCGCTGGACATCCATGTTAATTCCGTGCAAGTAAGCTGGAATGATCTAAAACCATCTGAATGAGCAGCATTCTGGCAGCTTTAGCAACAAAAAAAAGTGTGTTTGTACCTGCAATGTGATGGGAAAATGCTGAAATCATGTTAATATTCATGTAAACAAACTTGTAGTGATATACATGTGCTGAAAATACCTTAATTAAGTCCATATAACTAGTTTATTTTCTAGCTAGCTAGCGTATTCTTCTCTGGTCAAAACACAGATAAGTGAAGTGAATAAGTGACCAGCTAAAAAATGTAATTAACGCAGAACGATTCCGCTAATGTACTGCAAACGCAAGTCAACTCACTGATCGCAAGCGTCGGCTCGCCATGAATGTCCTGCAGTTTAACCACTTTTTCACAATCCATAGCAAAGAAAAAATATCTGACAACAAGAATCAGGTCAGATTTTGTTTCCTTCATATTCCCTCTCTCCTGCTGAGTAATCCTCATCCCCATGGCTGAACCACGCAGCGAACCTCCATCACCCGTTAACACTGGAGGTTTTCCATTTGCCTATCAGGCACAAATATCCTATTCAGCACACTTTACTGAAGGGAATTAAATTGTATGGTGTGTGTGTGTGGGTGTGAGAGAGAGAGAGAGAGAGAGAGAGAGAGAGAGAGAGAGAGAGAGAGAGAGAGAGAGAGAGAGTGAGAGATCTAAACGCAAAAGCTTTAAAGCAACTTAAGTTTACAAAAAAATGTTTGTGACTTGAGCAGCTTCGGTCTGCAGTCCTATCCATCGCATGTTTAAGTGCAAACGGGGTCCGAGCATTGTGTACTGCTCAACCCGATGCACTGTATAATGTCTTCAGAGAATAAGAAAGCACTCCAAGAAGAGAGAGAGAGAGAGAAAGAGTGAGAGAGAGTGTGAGAGAGAGAGATAGAGAGGACAAATTATAGCCTGGTTCCATAAGCAGAACCCATAAAAGGCTTAGATTGAGCAAGTGACTGCTGCTTCCTTGAGATACCACATGCAACCCAGCATCCCAATGAGTCTTGAGAAAAAGAAGAAGAAAGAGAAAAGAGAAAATTCCAGAACGGTCCAGAATTTTTTTTTTTTTTTGGCATCTTCTTCCACTTCCTATCACGTACACAATTTACACATTTAATTAAGTCTCCAATCAACGTGTTCAAAATGCGATCATTTGGTCTTGGCACCAAATACAGACATGTTTTTTTCTTAGGAACCTATTGTGCTTGAATGATTTCCACTCCCTAACACACCACACCCTGGATTGTAAATCTTTAATCAGATTCTCACCAAAAGACAAACAGACAAGGGCTTAGTCAGCCGTATTAGGAAAGCACATTTTTCCCGATCACAATCTATTTGTAGTGTTTCTGGTCCGATCCTATTCACATACTGTAAGAACACAAAGATACACATTTGGGACCAGATGGACGTGCCTGAGGGCTACCCAGCATGCTTTTGGGTCATTGTTTATTTATAGTTGTTCAGATGATACTCTAGGCAGACAGTGTAAAGTAGAACATTGAGACTCAGAAAGAATTCAGGACAACAGCCATTGTTTTCAATCCAACTATAATGACTACTAGACTGAATTCACTCTGATTACTGAGTACTGTGGAAATGGCTTCATAGCAAGAAATTTTGAGAAAACTATTGGAGGGGGGCACAGTGGCTTAGTGGTTCACCTCACACCTCAAGGGTTGGGGGTTCGATTCCCACCTCCGCCTTGTGTGTGTGGAGTTTACAGGTTCTCCCCGTGCCTCGGGGGTTTCCTCCAGGTACTCCGGTTTCCTCCCCCGGTCCAAAGACGCATGGTAGTTTGATTGGCATCTCTGGAAAACTGTCCGTAGTGTGCGAGTGTGTGAGTGAATGAGAGTGTGTGTGTGCCCTGAGATATGTTGGCACTCCGTACAGGGTGTATCCTGCCTTGATGCCCGATGACGCCTGAGATAGGCACAGGCTCCCCGTGACCCGAGAAGTTCGGATAAGCGGTAGAAAATGATTGAATGAATGTACTGACTATTGGGTAAAGATAATGTTCTTGGCATAGCAGTTTTATTGAAATAATTCAACCACAAATGTTACACACTTGGTTAATACAGAATGCATGATAAATAACTGATACTAGTTGGTAGATCAGATTGTTAGACATTAGACTGAGAGACAAAGTGATCCAAACACAGCTACTGGTCTAAACACAAGCAGTCTAAGTACTGTAAGCATTGTCGGATTACCACATGACCTTGTTTACGTATATATGTGTGCTTTTAGTTTGTGTGGAACAAATGGTGAATATTGGGTAAATACGTTGACTTCAGGAACACGGGAACATTTGGCTCAGTGGTTCCGGTTTGACTTCATGCTTGTCAAATATCACCAATAAACCATCTCTGAAACTTCACCTGAAAACCAAATGAGAATATAAAATGCTTACCAATATCCAAACTTGTCTCTCGCAATCCATCTTAGTTGGTCTGCTTGTTTTTGGCAACATCTGCCCACTTCCTGCCTTTCCTACACCCGTGGCAAAGGCTCTGCCGAGCTATTATAAGTGAGCTTAAGCCACCTGAGTCTCAACATATGAAATCTGTTCAGATCATCCATCATCTTCACAAAGACACAGAGCAGTGGTGTTAATATGGAACCCAGAGTGTGTGTGTGTGTGTGTGTGTGTGTGTGTGTGTGTGTGTGTGTGTGTGTGTGTGTGTGTGTGTACGATGCAGGGAGGCAGGAACATAACTGGAATAATCTGCACACCAATGAGTCGTGTCAGAAGACCGTAAAGCAAGCTTGATGAAAAATTAATGACCCCCTCACCTTTATTAATGGCTTCTGGTGGAGTATGTAGTAGGGGGCATTGCACAGACCAAAGGCAAGCAACATCTGTGCAAAAGTCAAATCTCCATCATGAATTTCCATCTGATTTTATTCATGAACCTGTTTTTTTTTTTTTTTATCATTGTCTATCTATAATGATAATGTCTGGTGTTATAAAAAAAATATGTACAAGTGAACACAAAGAAATGATAATAGCAAAGATATAACTTACTTATCTCCTGCTGGAAAAAGACAGACAGTCTTGCGACACCGAACTAGTGCGAAACCAATAAATAAAACATTTTAGGCTTTCGGGCTCCGTCTTCCACCTCATTTATTAGAAATCAATTTAGAACAATGGCACCTTATGAGAAATTTCACTTCTGGATTCGGCAATAAAACTCACATCAAACAGACTGAATATGTTGCACTTACACCTCCATGCTAACAATGTGCATTAATAAGTAATGCACTAGCATCTCAGCACTAACTGCCAAGCACGCTCGGCTACACATGCGAAAATACCGCCGTGTTTCCGAACGCTTTCTCCGAACGACTTCGTTCGTTCTTTTCCTTAGAGTCGAGCAAGACCGATGCATCAAGCATCATTTTATCCGGTCAAAAAAAAGTCACCAAATCAAAAAGAATGGTGCTGCAATTTATTAATATCACCTTTCAAATGCTAATTTCTTTTTTTTTCTCTCTCTCTCTTTTTTTGCCTTCATGCATAAGTCATAACTCTTGAGGTTACTGCTGCTATCTGAGTGGAGAAAGTGCTTTTATGCTACGGAGGGGGCAAGAACGAAGCCGCTGTCAGTGGCAGAGACTTAAATGGAAAAAAAAGCCTATTTAAACATTGACAGCTGTGTAAAATAACCCTCACTTGTAGATGAGAATGCTGAAAAGCAGACGGCCAGCGGAAATATAGGTCTGGTTCATGTGTTTTGTTTATTCCAGTTGTTAAAGAGCTTAATTGTTAGTTCTGTATGTATACAAGACATGTACGATCTTAAAGGCAAAGGTATAAAATCATATTATTCTAGTACTATTATTCTTATACTAGTATTCATTAATCATTAATCGCATACTTATTCACCACTTACTTTATAACACTCGTACGTTCTGGATAAATTTATCCATTTCAAAGGTCTATAGTAATTAATCACTCTTTCTGTCTTTCTGGCTTCAGGTTTAATCCTTAGATCTAAATGAATATAAATCTAATATAAAGGTAATGTGCTGGTAGAAATAAGGCAAAGAAGGCAGGTATAAGTTTGTAAATTATCAGTACTTGTAGCTCAAGTCAACATAGAAACATAGAAACAGCACCTAACACAGAACAGGTGAACACGGGTGTGTAAAAAGACTGAAACAGACAAATGTTTACTGGGAATTTGTTCACTGCTTTGGGGCACAAAAACAAAACAGCAGTGTTTCACCATTCATTCATTCATTTTCTACCGCTTATCTGAACTTCTGGGTAAAGGGGAGCCTGTGCCTTTACACATCGGGCATGTGCATACTCAGAAGTCATCGGGCATTGAGGCAGGATACACCCTGTACGGCGTGCCAACATATCTCAGGGCAGGCACACACACACACACACACACACACACACACACACAATTTTCCAGAGATGCCAATCAACCTACCATGCATGTCTTTGGACCGGGAGAGGAAACTGGAGTACCCGGAGGAAACCCCCGAGGCATTGGGAGAACATGCAAACTCCGCACACACAAGGCGGAGGCTGGAATCGAACCCACAACCCTGGAGGTGTGAGGCGAACATGCTAACCACTAAGCCAACGTGCCCCCTAGTGTTTCCCCACTCTTTGTAAAATCTTTCATATGTGGAATGAGGAGAATGCTCGCAAAATTATCTTAAAACCTAAACGATAATTCCTTAGTCCTGATGAATTTCACAACCGCTTTAGAGAGCTATATTATTATTTCTCACACTTGCAAACTAGCATCACTATGTTTTACTGTCTCCGGTCTCTTTTGTCTAAATGGATAAAGTCTAAAATAGAAAGTCAACTAGACGCATATCTAGCGCTGCTTTACTTAATACTGTATTCAATTTCGGTTTATTTTTTTATTAGCGCTATAAAATCACAAAGTGGCTTAATGAGCAAAGCATTCGGGGGAAAGTATTTATCACAGTTGTTAGGAAACAAAGTAGTTCTATGTCACTTCATCATTTTAAATGAAAGAAAAACAGCCTTTTTACTTCACATAAACAGCATAAACCTATATTAAGGCTCTTTAAACACAGTAAATGAGGGCAAGCTATTATAAATACACTTAGATCCCAAACGGATGAAAAACTAAATTACTAATGTGCATTAAGAGGCATTAAGCAACTGGTTATTGCAGGGCTTGTCCACAGAGTCTGTTCTACACCTTATAACAAAATGCTTTCAAGGGTTTTTACTCCTTACTCAACTGTTCGCATTGTGATCGTGATCAAAGTACGGTTAATTGTCCGAGCTTAACCAATAACTGGAAAGCCATGAGGTTTTCCCATTTGAATCACCTCCATGGTGCCAAGAATACACCCACACTCCTGCAGATGTCTTCAGCCTACGACATGGAAAGAGACGTGAGCCGCATTTAAATGTTTGCTGAGTGAAGGAAAAGTTTGAAGCTGAATTACTGTGACAGCTTTCACCATGGATGTGTCTCAATCAGCTTTCTAGCCTCCTAGGTGGCGAATCAGTATACCGTGTACACAAGGTGGGGCTCTGGTAAGGACTCTGGATCACTAGACATTGAGACAGTGATAACTGATAAGCAATCAACAATGTAAAAACCCAAACATTTCAAATATTTAGGGTTTATACGTGGTAGAAATGTTAACTTAATCACACACGTTTCTGTCAGGATCGTCAGCTAGCTAGTGGATTTTGAAATCGTTCATAATCGTAATAATCATTTGAGAGAAAAAACAATGATGACAAGCAACTTACTTATTTAGCTTTCCTAAAATTGTTCTCATGCTAGTTTTGTCAGTAAGGGAACTCAGTCAGCATCGATACTCACTGGGTTTTGTAGTGCATTGTAGGATTTTTATAGAGTGAATGGTCCCGTATAGTGGAAGGATTTTTTTTGCGATCAATAGAGAAAGCCCTTAAAATGTCCAAGTCTTTGCTTTGACTGGTAAACTAGTTAGCTTACCTCAGTAAGTTCCCTCATTTCCCTGTATGAGACACATCTTTAATATTCAAATGAAATGTTTCCAAATGCTGCCAAATTAATCCTGTCCCTGAGGTAGGTTTCCATAGGGGATGGAGTATGTGAAAAAAATGGAGTCACTAACTACGTTACAGATGTGTTTGGAGACGTATTTCTTTCACTAGGATATTTTTGGCTCAAAATAGACTCCGTCAATCCATCAAACCCCAAAACACCGGCACAGAGGAGTTTCAACTGGTGAAGAAAACTGTATATCCTGCAGCATTACCCTAAAAAAAAACTGCCCTCATAGCTTGTAAACAAAGTAATCGACATCAATATATGTTCCTTCAGGCTGCTGGCTTCATCCCTGCAACCACAACCGTCTGTAATATTGAGGAAGTACAGGATAAATATAGAATATAGTAGCTTTCACACCTCTTTCAGCTTTGTATCAAATCAAACCACTGGGTCGCCACTTTGTTGTTGTAAAGTCACAGAGAGTGTAACTTAAGAGCAGACAAAGCCTGAGAGATGCTGAGCAATAAAGTGTGTCCGTATTTCATACACCAGTGGACTGGAGATGGCAGGAAGGGCCAAAGAGCACACCGCGAAGTTTCTTTTGTCTTCCATTAATAACAATAAGAAGAAGAAAAAGAAGCAAGCTTTGTATTTATGCCACCTTTTCTAGATTAAATAAAAAAAAACAATGACAATGACAAAAAGAGGAAGATATCTATTTTAAATATAAAATGAAAGGGGAAGTAAAAAATACAAGAATTTAACAAATTGGAAAGTAATGTACGAGTCAAAATAATAAAAGTAAATAACTTTAGAAAGTGTACAAAGGCAGAAATATGATAATCTACAATAATCTTTATTAATATCTGTAGCATGGATTGAATCAGAAAAACAGGCATGTTTCTCTTTTGAACCTCACATCGGATTCTGTTCTGAGTTGAATTGATCGTGTTAAAGGCAAGTTCATCGCTAATCTAATCTAATCTAAACACAGAATAACACATTTCTATACATTATTTAAACAAATTTTCTCCATCTGCCTACAGGATATTAGCATATTAAGTCTTTTGTAAAATTGCAGAAGTTTCATACAAGTGGTAAATGTATTACCATAATGCTTTAATGAATATTCATAGGCACCCCATGACGCACCACATGCTTGATCTCCAACGTATTATTGTTTTTAGTTTTATAGCCTACGTTCATACTGTTGTGTAAAACAATAATTATTGCCGTACCACAGTGCTGTTAAATTCTCGACTGCTCAGGTGTTTCTACAACGTCAGATCTGACGGTTTAAAAAACTCTTAATGAATTTAATTCGTTAGCATTGCAAGAGTAACTATAGCAGAATTTCTATAGTATTTTTTAAACAATTCTCCAATTTTCAGAACTTTCTGACATGTGACATTGACATTATCACCACATAAAGGTCTAATGACTGCTAACAAGACGTTTTATTTTTGTTTGTTTATTTGTTTATTCGTCTTATTAACTTTAAGAGAGCTTTACAGCTGCTATTGCGGCTAATAGAATAAAATAAAAGTATAACGTTTATAAAAGTATAAAATAATATTCTTTAAAAAACGAAAAGGGTCAAAGAAATAAAACATCGTGTCATCGAACGACCTTTCGTATTATCATCTACAGCATGCCCTGTCATATCATTTCACTATTTACTTTTACTTTCACCTACTTCTGACTTTAAGTTTATATCCTTATAGCATCTGTGTGCGTTCATTATTAACTATTCAGACTCTTGTATGCTACGCTATAGTAATTTTTCAGGACATCATGGATATTGTCAGCTATCAGTGCTTTTATACCGCATGTTAGTAGTTATTAATGATAATTATTGCTCAAAAATAAGTATAGTTCTCACTTTTCCCTTTTAAATACCTCCATTTTGTCTAATTCTTCACTCGCAGGAGACTCAAGCAGTATACCGTGTGAATGGAGTGCACTGTTACTGATTTAAAGTGTCTTAGAAGAGTTTAAAAAGCCACAAATCTTTCACCTTTTCTCCAAGGTGAAAGATATACAAAAGGTACAAAAGATTGCCCCTTGAGGGTACCAATTCAGTGGACACTTTCAACTGGTTCGATTTCAATGCTTGCATTGTAGCAAATAGTCTCATTTCCCTGTCTTGATTTTGAGCTTAACAATACGGTAAATGTACAGTACGTATTGTAAGAGTTGCTGCTGTATTCATAATCGCAATCCTGTGCTCATCCCAGGACACTCCATCCATCTATTACTTTTACACCCACTTATACAATGTATAGGAGGAGAAATCTCTATAAACCAAACCCCTAACCCGCAGCGGTATGAGGCACACATGGTAACCAAGAAGCCACCGGGTTCCTTTGCTCCATGCCAGGACTCTTTATCCACAATCTGTTCATACTGAACACACCTGCCACTGTTTCATTGTACACCTTTTACAGTTTCTTCCACAGGTCTCGCTCTATATATATATATATATATATTACTATTACTATATACTATTAAACTATTAGTGTAAACTAAGGGTGTAAACTATTAGTAGTAGTAGTATTAGTATTATTATTAATATTGTTGTTGTTGTTGCTGTTGTTGTTGTGGGTCCAAGCACTGATGGCACTTTTTAAATGTTCTACTTATTATTATTCATGTTATTATTATTATTATTATTATTATTATTATTATTATTATTATTATTATTATTATCAGTAGGTGTATAAATACTAGTAATAGAAATAGAAGAAGTTGTAGTGCCATCATTACCTGCCAGGAGCTGGAGGGAATCTCGGAAAACCTCCCAATGCCGCCAAACGCGTAGCATGTGTACATGTGGTCCAGAGACTCGGAGCAGTGCCAGAGCAGGCCGAAACTGACCGAGTGACCGCTCCTCCCGTGATGCTGCTCCTTCACGATCCACGCGGGAGAGATGAAGCTGAAGCTGCACAGCGCAACGAGCGCGGCGGTCAGCAGCAGCCAGAAGCAGCCCACACAGCTGAACATGGTGCCGGTGCCACCCGCGGCTTCTTTCCTGTCCCGGTCAAGCAGTACATGCATCTGGAGTGCCCGCGCTATACGTGGAAACGAACATACTATGGTTTGGGGAAACAGTATTACATACAAGTGACGTGCGTGGGAATATATAAAGCTTTTAATCCCCGTAATTGATCAAGGCGCGTGGCACGAAGTTTAGGAGGACGTAAATCCCAACATGCGCGACTTCCAACAGGACGCGGTATTCCAAGAAGACGCATGCACGGTCAGTGACAGCTGGTGCACGTGATTCAAAGCACAAATACGAGTTGAAATCAGAACGGTCTTTTCCAGAGCTCTTGCAAGCTGCCCAGCTGTCACACGGGCGTGTAAACACTAGTGAATGGTTACAGGAGCTCCTCTCTAGGCGCGTGCGCGCGTCAGACGCCGGTGGGCGTCACCTCGAGATATTTTCAGTGGCCACAGTGAAACCTGCATATTCTGTCCGTACTGCAGTAATATTAACTGATTTATAACTGACTTCTGCACGTGCGAATCACCTTATTCTGTCTCTCACCCACGTGTCACCTTTTGGGTCTCACCTGGACACTGGACCTTTGCATAGTCTGTCCCGTGCATATCCCAGCATTTAGCTCTGGTTTTTTTTTTTGTAGAACAGCAAAGTTCCTATTTAAGTCTCTCACGAGGGCTCAAGGACTTTTTCCTTGCCTCAGCCTTGTGCATTAATTGTGCACTTTGGATGTTCACTCATACATTTACATTTCTGGCATTTAGCAGACATTTTTATACAGAGTGAATTACAATTTATACCACTGAGCAATTAAGGGTTAAGGGCTTTGATCAGGGCAGCTTAGTGGCCATGGGATTCGAACTCAAGACCTTCTGTCCAGTAGTCCAACACCTTAACCACTAGTCCTCCCCCTTTGGCACCATGAGTGGAATCCTGATAAAACATCCAAACGTCCTGCAACCTTCTCCTTGTGAATCAATGCAAGGTTGTATTTCTATTAATCTACTGTAGTGTATGATTTGGGACACAGCCAATGACAATGATGCCTCATTAGATTAGATTCTAAATATAACTTGTTTACATAGACAAATGATAAAATAAATGTCAAAAACGGCTTTTCTAATTTTTTTTTGTCCTCGACAAGTGCTAATTAATTGTCGCAGCTACAGAATACAAAATAAAAATAATGAGTGGTTACTGACAGTAAATCTATGGATACAGGAAGTACTTTAATGGGAAAGGGTGCTACTGCCCTCTATTGGCGGTTTTATGTCTGTAGTTCATGCAAAGATTCCTTAATCCTGTTTTATTTTCTATGATGCATCTGGTTTTCCTTAAACTGCATGCTCTTGTCCACATTTTGTTAGCTTGTCCTAGTTACAAGTCGTTTTGCCATGAGACGTTACACCTGCTAAATATCTGTCGATGTAACGTAGCTGCAATACACAATGATCTACCATGTCGATGTTCACAGGAACACCTGTACGCCTCATCCTTCATGTGATTAGGGCTAGACCTGACTGTTCAACTCAAACAAACCTTTGTTCTTCGTGATGTCCAGAGCATGCTTACTGATGCCAGGTGAGCTAGTCTGATTATTTCAGACACTGCTGGGAATCTGGGAAAGGAGTCAATGTTTACAACCGTCGTGAGCAGAAAAGCATCTCAGAATCCTGCCTTTCTTTTTTTTTCCCCCAACAAATAAAGTGTCCGACTTCCAAATAAAAGAATACGGAGCCGTTTCAATAATATATGTATTTAAATCAATCAAACACAATTTAAATATATTATAGATTAAGTACACATACATATCAGAAAAACATAATAAATGGTACATAGTACCAAAAGTCCGTCTGTTTCTGGTTCTTCTCCACATCTCGACGAGGTCCGAAGCTGTGTCCTTGCGTGTTCGGAGTACGCTATTCCTAAAGAACAAGCATCGCTCAAATACGCTTAGACACACGTGCTTGACAACTCATTAAAAAAAAAAAAGAAAAGAAAGAAAGTAAGAAAAACAAAAGAGACACACCATAAAAAAGAAGAAGAAATTAAAAAAAAAGAAAAGAAGTTACATTAATTCGAAACCAGAAATCTACATCATCATAGACTGGAGATGTAGGTAGGGGTTGAACATTGCACTACCGCTTGTCCGTGTTGGAATAAGACTACAGAGAAGGAGCTGATTCTGGAGTGGACATGGAGTGGAGTTGAAGCTGCAGCTTAATCTGTCAGGTTTAAATCAAACGCGTTGGTCCGTTCATCTTCTGGGAAAAACCTCAGTGATAAAATCCTGCCATCGTGGTACGGTTTAAAGGTGCAGCCATACGAACACGCCTGCAAATAAAACTGTACATAGCCACTACTTGTAAATCTTTGCACTTTTTTATATATATATATACATATATATATATAAAAAAAAAACACTTAAGACACAACTCTCTGTACAGAGAGGAAGGAAGCTTCTTGGGGGAAGATAAGAAACCAGGACTGGGTAAGGGATCGGTGTAACCCGGGCTTTCCGGTGATTTTGTTCAGGTTCTGATGCGCCTGGCATGGTAACAGCACGACACAGCGGATTCGTCTTCGTCCTGGATCTCTGTCTATTTGGGATTTTGTTCTGGAAGTCCATCTCTCTTGGAAATCTGTTTTTTTTTTTTTTTTAACTCTTCTTAGGTTAAAATAAAGCCTTCAAAATGCTTTCATAACGCTTGAATTGTTGGTCACATGAACCCAAGTGTACATACAGACATCTTCCTGTCTCACACACACACAACACACAACACACACGACTTCAGAGGAGGTTGTGGAGCTGCAGCACTTTGTTTTTAGCTTCATTATTACGTAACTCGTCGTTGGGGAAATGCCGTGTGCAGTTTGATCTCCAGATTTTTGGCTCTGACGGCAGCAGGGAGGCTGGGAGCAGGGCTAGTCTTCCCTCGTCGTTGGAACACAGTCATAGCTAAAAGACAGCACGGTTTGGTGGTTAATAATGATTAAGACTTCACATGCAACCATGCATATTGGAAAACATGGGCTAAGGCAAAATATGAGCACTCACGGTTTGTAGCTGACTGGGTGTCGGTAGTGGGTTTTCCTGCTGTCCCTGCTGCATGACATCGTTGACAATCATCTTAGCAATCTTCCAGGCCATTTCCTCCTGAGCCTAGAATGAGTGGTCACAGAAACATGAATAGGATTGGACAGGAGTACAAATGCTTCTCTTCACAAACGAGCACCTGAATTGTCTTTTTTTTTTTAACCAGCGTATTTGACAACCATTACAATTTTTTTTTATAGCCTTCGGTTGCATTTATTTATTTATTTCACATGCTCACCTCATCTGTTTCCCCTTGCACCCATTTCTTCATTGCTTGCGAAAACATTGAACCTAGGAGAAAAGAAAAGCCAAGAGAGAGAGAGGTTTGAGCTTCCTTTGGTTCTGCAATATCGTCTGAATCCAGTGCGGATTCTACTGTAGGATCAGATGCAGTGAACTCCGATTGTGTAGCAGACAGATGGAAAACGCCTGAGTGGCTGCGCCTCGCTTCAGTGGCTCGGCATTACATTTGGAGTCAATCTTAAAAAATGTTATCCAGAGCACAGAAATGGGACAAAGAACAAGGGTGGGTGAAACGACGTGTGTGTGTGTGTGTGTGTGTGTGAGAGAGAGAGAGAGAGAGAGATTTCTCTTTTCATCTCCAGCTCTTTATCGTAATCTCACAAAATCGGTCTTCTCATCACCATGGCAACACACACATCAAGTCACTCAAACCCGGGCCTGGAGAGCACTTCAGCACGAGTCGAGAGCCGATTCACCCGGCGTGCAGCACAATGTGCATGCCAGCGTGTGCATCAGACATGACGAGCAGGAGGCCGGGACTAGAACTACACCGCTGACAGACAGATGCTTGTCGTATATAAACCCGACTCGAAATGCTTACCAGAGCGCCGCGTTGGTATTGTGCGCTTCTTACCCTTGGATTTCTTGACGTCTGGTTCTGGCTCGGCTTCCCGGATGAACTGGCCCAGCTCGTTGACTTTGCCGAAGGTCATTCTTCTGAACGGAAGAGGAGACGGTAGCTCTTAATAGATTTGAATAAAACGGCAGCGGATCTCACTCACGTCATTAATTAGCTATTAACCAAGCCTTAATCCTGTACGATTGATTACCTACTGTCTGTAATACGGCTCCTAATGTCTCAGATAAATTCGTCATATCGTTAATCGGTAAACTGAACCGAAATGAAGTATTTTAAACCATTTAGTCCATGACCTTTTAATCAATCTTGACAGGGGGTGCCAATCATTTTGGAGCCAAGGTTACAGTATACAGATAACTTTGTGCCTAAATTGTGTCAAGCCACCAGTATTTAAATAAATGAGCTAATGCAGTGACTCACCCAGCGTACGGTCTCTGATACAGAGACTCGGGGTCCAGACTGGCAATGTCCACGGTTATCGCCTCGTCAAAGTTCTTTAGGATTTTCACGGCCACTTTTTTGGAGCCCTGCTGAATCAGAGTTTTTAGCATGGATTAATACAAGGATGGACAAATCAAAGCCAGGGTGAAAGTGAGAGAAATCATGTATCCAGTTTGTTTTTTTCCCGCTTCATTAGCAGGAGAAGATAAACACTGTGCCTACATACAGAGTCCAAGAGATGCGAGTACACGCTCGCTTATTTTCCGTAGTTTGTATTAACGCTGTTAAATTACCTTAGTGGCCACTTTTTAGCCTAGTTAATTAGACTTCCTGGCAAGGAACAACACGAGCCTGGAGCTTTTAATGACTCTATGATTTGTATATAATGTAATCTGGACATAATGATTAAACAGCCTTATTAGTTTAGCAGGAATATATTTTCTCACTATATACCTAGAGCACTGCTGGAGATCATTAAGAGCCCCTGGGTAAATAACTGCCAAAGAGAAAGCTACTTCTTTAGTCCCAGTTCCCATGATCAACTACCCCTCGTAACGTAGTAATGTTTACACGAGGCCATCTCCTCCAAATGTCATCACGGCTTACGGAAATGCCAGAAGCCAAAGCCAGCCAACGAGAGTGAAGGGATCTGATCAAGCGTGAAGCTGAAAGGTCACCTGGGTCTGCGACCCTTCCGAGGTGGCCGAGCTGCGTTCGTTGTCCGCGGCTGCGCCCTGACCTGACGACGCCGAATTTCCCACCACGAACTCGTCCGCCCGTACGGAATTGATGAGGTCACTCAAGTATTTGTAGTACAGGTCACTGGATAGGAAGCCTGGCAAGTAGACCTAGGGTTAACGACAGAGAGGGACGAAGGTGAATGTGACTGTGAAAAGTCCACAGCTCCACGCTGATAGCATGAAAAAACACAAGTCATGGTGTTTTCTCACAGAATAAATATTAAAATGCCTTGAAATGCCTGGAACCGGTAAAGAATTTCAAATACTTTTTGACTGGGGTTTTTCTGTGGCTTGATCCTAAATGCTAAAGGCTGAAACAATCCAAACCAAAAACCTAAGCAGTTTTTGGACACCGTTGTGTGGTATAAATAATAAATGAAAAAAATAAAAACCTAGTGTAGAATGTCGGACACTCGATGCTCACATTATTGGAGGGCGTGAAGATGGGCGGAGCTACTGATGCTGGATGAAAACTAAATTTTCCGACACGCATTTCTAAAATGGTTCTGGTTAATTAAAAAATAAAGGAGGAAAGAAAAAAAGAAAAGACAAAGAAACAAAAAAGAAAATAATAAGGTTAGTGTTCCTTTTGAGATGACACAACCTGTCTAATATTCAGTACATAGTGTACAGTGCGAGTCATTCGTGTCATTTGGGATACAACTAATAACCCGTGTGATTCTGTCTATTTGATTGAGCACTACTGTTTGTTCAATTAAAAAAAAAAACTAATTAACAATAAAACGCATTCGAACACTAGCAGCTTTAAGGGATTATTCCATTTATCTCTTTCACTTATTTATTTTTTTATTTTTTAATGGAGTGAATCACATTACCGCAGCTAAACACGCCTCATCCGACTGAAGCCAGAATACTTTCTGATTAACGTCATGCTTGGTTTAGATATGATAATGACTGAAAATTATTCTGCCTCACAAGAAGAAGCTTTAAAAAAATTAAATAAATGACACTAAAAAAAAAGTTTGTATCTAAAACTTGAGCTACTACTAATTACTTCTAATTTGCTTATTTAGATGCGGGTTATTTACATACGAATCACATTTCCCTTACAAAATAAGAGGGTCTGGTTTAATCTTTACACAAAGTGGATTAGCGACTGATTTGTGCCGCGACGTCTAGGCTGACGTTCTGACTGACCTTCTCCATGGTGGTCCAGGCTTGGCGTAGTGGAGTGGTGAAGCAGTCGGGCAGAGGACCGCCCTCTCGACAGATGTTCGACTCGATCTCCATCCGAACCGAGTCGCCGAACCCCAATGGATTTGTGGCTTGGAGTGAAAAATATCTGCGAAGGAACAACCGCATTTATTTCGCGCTCTTGTGAAATATCATACTTTAACACGTGAATGGATGAAATGAGTGTTCAGTGAGAAAGCACATTAATGAAGGGATGAGAAAAAGAAAAAAAAACAGAAGGAGGAGCAGCAGGACGTCTGGGCCGTATTCATAAAGACTAAGGATGATCTCAGAGCTCCTAATTTATCTTAAAACATCTAACTAGGAATCTTAAGAGTGACTCGGGGGCCGATCACAGAGCAACCCTGAGCAACTTTTATCTTAGAGAGGAGGCGGGGCTTAACCTTGTTACTAGGTATGACACATTCTTTTGAAGACTGTGATTGGTTGTCTAATAAAAAAAGGGAGCGCTTTTAAAATCTGGTTTATTATAAACCTTCACTTTGTCTCTATGTTAAGACATTTGTGTCTATATCGTGTATATGAGCATTTTTTTAAGGGTTAAGATCCTTTATATGCCTTCTCTTTCATTTTAATGGAAAACGACAACATTTCAGAGAAATTTCATGAATACAGGCCCAGGTTTATAACTAGGCCTGATGTCCTACTTATCATAAAGGATCATGGCGTCGTTTTGCGCTTCCTGTCCGTCGTACTGTCCTTTTTTTACGGCCAGCTGAACCTGGAAGTTATCGGCGGCCATCCAGAACTGCAGGATGTTCACTGCCTCCTCCTTCTCCATGTACTGCACACAACAACCAGATTCAGTCACTACACTCGGCCTAACACTTTTCGCTAACATCTAAATATATATATATATATACTTTTAACACTTCATCAACTTTTCTGCATGCTTGCACTTGGTTTTTTCCTGGTAAAGACATTTTTTACTGCATTATATACTGTACACTGGAAGGGAGCATCTTTAACAAATAGCAAAAATAATGAGAAACGCTAGAACTGCAGGACTACAGGGGTAAAAAGGGGTGAGGGGGGTGTAATTCGACTTAATAATAATAATAATAATAATAATAATAATAATAATAATAATAAACCTTGACTGAACCCTCACCTCGGAGAAGTAGAACAGGGCGGACTCGCAGAACATGATGTCTGCCAAGAACACAGAACCGCTGGTCAGCACCTCGATCTGGTACTTGCAAAAATAATGGCTTCTCAAGAACTCGCTAAAGTGCCTGTGAAACGAGAGAGAGAGAGAGAGAGAGAGAGAGACAGGAAGAGAGAGGGAGAGAGGGGAGGAGAGCGAGAGAGAGGGGGGGGAGAAAGAGAGAGAAAGAGAGGGAGAGAGAGGAGGAAGAGCAAGAGAAAGAGAGGGGGAGAGAGGGGGAGAAAGAGAGAGATAGGTTAAAACAGTCATTGTAAAATGTATTGTTAGTGTTGTGAGACAAGATCTGTTTATGTGTAATTGTACACCATGCCTTGTATAAGTACCCCCCCACCACCACCACACCGACACTCTACAGAATTATAAAAACAAATTAAAAAGCTCCCGAACCGCAATGCGTTAATTCAAGCCGCAATCTAACCGAGGATCTGTGGCAGGAATTGTAAAAAAGCTGGAGCAAACTTTCCGTAAACCAGATGTGCGAAGCTGCCGCGTATCATTTGCCTTGCAGCTGGAATTACAGCCAACGTTTCTACCCTGATGTTGATGAGCGAAGGGGTGTGAATACATATGCAAGGCCTGGGATACTGAATCTGGTTACTTACTGCTGCTCCATAATGGTGAGCACTACTGACTGCGCAGTGACAAAGCAGTTGGGGTCCACCTGACCGTCCTCTCCACAGATTTTAGCTGGCAAACAGATAATTACATGATTACATAAACACAAACTCCTCATGGTATGTTTGGGGAGGGTCTTGGGGTATGAGGGATAATTACGCAGATAAAACCGGTTGGGGATTTTAATAGAAGATAATGAAACTTCCCATAAGGACAATTTATTTTATATTAAACTCTGTTATGCTTTATTAAAAAATAAACAAATAAATTAGGGCTTTGTTACCGACGATGTCGTTACGGATCTGCTCGGTGATCGGGATGGGCCTAAAGGCATCCGGAGACACGTACTTCGTGAAAATGGTGACTGCGTCCCTCTCTATACCTACGGCACATGAAGAGAGAGAGAGAGAGAGAGAGAGAGAGAGAGAGAGTTGTTAAAAAACAAAACAAATAAATAAATAAAAATAGATCCTGATTTTCTAGTCATTAAAAGTCTGAAACTTTCTATATTTCACCTTTATCAGAATTGTAGAGAGAGAGAGAGAGAGAGAGAGAGAGAGGAGAGAGAGAGAGAGAGAGAGAGAGAGAGAGACCTGAGGTGTAGTTTAACTACATTTCCCGCTGTGGTTTATAACCCTGTTCTAATGTGGATTTAGAGTTGGCTAGTTTTTATGCTCGTTCATTGTAAGGCTGACTGTTTAAGAGCCCCAGGCTTACAGCATCTGCCTCTTCTCGCAAGGTTAATGCTATGACTTTTAGCTCAATTGACTTGCTCCACTAGCTGCCTTCCCTGCAGCTTTTATTCTACGCGGCATAATGAAAGTCCCTGCAAGGGATTAATCCTTTTTTTTTTTTACACATCATGAGCTTTGGTCTGCCAGTTGCAGCAAATGCAAACTAGCGTTATTACCAAAGCCCTGGAGACAGGAAGAGTTGTTAGCTGCTAAGAGAGAATCTGTTGTCACGCCTATGTAAATGGTGAAAGTCCATGAACTGTGAGCAATGTCGAGGTAGAAAGTCAGCGAACATGAGGCGCTCTTAAATCTGATCTGATGTTAACAAAACCTGCGAAGAGGAGGCACAAATATTCACTAATCTAAAAGGAAATTCTTTTAAAAAGGGTGTGCAGTGTGTGTAGGATCATCGATATGGTGACACTTTATCGTGGGTGTGTGAAAGAAGGAGTCTCCAGTGTCAGCTTCACTCACTCTTCATTAGCCTGTCAGATAGCTCGCGGAGTGCGTTCGGCGCCGGGCCTTTAACCGGAGTTCCTGTTCTGGAGGATGATGAGGAAGTTGAGGGGCGTCGACTCAGCTTCAAGCCTTCCTCGTGATTAACGGAGTATCCGGAATGAGAATTATCTTCCATGGGGCTTGAGGTAAAAGTATCCTCATATTCTCCTTCCTCTACGCCGAGCGATGCATTGAGAGTCGGCGGCGAGTCTGGAGATGAGATTCTCAGAGTGCCGGTGGTCTCGGCCAGGGAGCTGTGCTTCACCGAGTTGAGGCTATGAGCGCGTACGCGAGACCAGCTGGTGGAACGGAAGCTCTCGGCCTCCAGGCAGAAGCGTGCCAGGTGCTCTGCGGAGCGCGTCACCATGAAATGCAGGAAGTAGGGCAGCGCCACAGCATCACGGAGCACCTGCTCCACCGTCTTGGACAACCGTGAACGTGTCTCCTGTGTCTGAAAGTTCACGCTGGAGCAACCTAAAGTGGAAACACGAGCATATCTTACCTTAACATACAAGATCACATACAGATCCTTTGAGATCATAGAACATTTGGGAACTGAGCAACAAAATATTAAGAAGAGGACAATGAAAATCAGGAACGTCCTACTGACCACTACTTACTCCTGACGCATTACTGACTTGTACAAGACTTTGAGAACATGATTCAGTTTAAACCACAGCAGTTTATTTCAGGCTTCTCCTGTCCCAGGTAAAGCTAAAGAGGGGCTGTGCCTTCTTGTATGAACTACAAGAAGTCGTGCTCAGTTTATCGTGGGCGTCTGGTAAAACTCTGCCTATTGAGGAATCTAGAGAAACATCCTCAGCATGCACCGGCTTGCTTTGTGAATTAAGTAACCTTACACCTGGGTCGTGTCGCATCGCTCTTCTAAGCTACAGGTTTCCCTTCTGGACACCAGCAGGATGGTAGTTAAGTCATATGAGGTAGAACCCTGAGTGACATAATGGCAGGAGAGGGCACTGTAGCTACAATATGCACTGAGAGACAGGTTAGACAGTGATGGGTGTGTCACTAAAGAAGAAGCGGCCAGTGAAGGTAGACGATTGTGTGTTGTAACGGCTGCCTGGATTCGGCGCGGCAGGATTCCCCATTGTTCGAGGTTGCAACACCAGTTCAACAACAAGCGTCTATACAGACGTGTCAGGATTTACTGAGCATGGTGAGGATCCACACGGAGAGAGGAGACTAGAAGAGACTAGCTGACTATTTACATCAGTGGATCTACATGCTACAGTATCTGGAGGAGGGTCAGAAGAGCAAATACTGCAAGTAGCAGTAGTCAAACACTGGAAAAATCACGGACGTGTGTATCTGGAATACCAGGTCAGGACTAATAATAAAAAGTTAGTATTATGGCCTGGCCTCCCCCAGATATTAGCAGCATATAGATCAAATATTCACATAATAATCTGAAAAAAAATTAATCGACTAAAACTGCATTTCTTCCTTCATTGATTTTTTTATGTTATAACCAACTGAAAGAGATGGTGGTGAACACGGAAAGTGGCGCACCCAGGTCTCCAAAGTGGGCCGCCTCCATGTGGCTGGGCTGCTTTTTGAGGATGGCCGTGCGGCCGCGAGCAAATGAGTCCATGTTGGCCGAGATGGCGCTGATGGCCACGTGGCTCGGCCCGGACGCCTCCAGGATGGCATGGTGGTTCCTTGAGGGGGAGCTGAGCGACACCGCAGAGCCTGCTGAGGAAGGAAAAATTAAAAAAAAAAAAATTTTAAAATCAGAGAGGAAGATGAAATTTAATGTAGCCTGTATAATGAGCATAAGGATTGCTTCGTAAACTACACGGATGTGTGAGATTGCTCGGAGTAGCACAGATGTTAAGCAAATTTGTGAACCGACTAAAACTAAGGCTATCAAAGTGCAAACATGAGTGCTAACATGCAGCTGACACAAAGGGCATCGAGTTAAACTAAGCGAGTGTGTGGGTGCTTTGTGTGAGCTTGACCTTAAGAAACCTTGAGAAACTCGTCTCTGATTAGTTCCAGTGTTTAAAAGATAAAATCGGTCATGTGCTGAAAATGCGTCTCAAAACCCTGCGGCTGTGCAGATGCACTCCAGACATTTATCTGATCCTACACCTCGTCCTGTTCAGAATACATCGCTGTGTGTCTAAACAGCATGGCATGGACTTGTAGCTCCTGATACATCCGATCAGGATCATCTACAAAGTGATGATGTGACTCTCAAAGTGAGAAGATATGAGGCAAAGGCCTTCTCTGCAGATGTCGTACTCACCTCTGCCTGCTTTCGGATCAACCGCTTTCTCTGCTTCCTTTCCTTTAACTGTGGGGCAAAGAACACAAGAGGTCTGAGTTCACAAGACAGTGAACGGTGAAACAAAAGTAAGGAAGAAAATGTAGTTTCCAATTACTGGGAGTGATGAAGTGTTTTTTCTGCTCATTCACAAAAAATTCGACAAATGTCGACAATTACGACTTTATTAGTTGTTATCTGTTTATTGTTACATTTGAAGTTTGGGGAATGTCCACAAAAAAGCGAACTCCTGTTAACACAATCTCTGGAAGTTAAAAAGCCAAAAAAGAAATAAGTCCTAAAAACCGACTGTTACAGACGTCCGAACCCGGAGACACCTTCCGCGATAAACATGTAAATGTGATGTAAATGTGAAAATATCAACAACGTAGCGTCCGCCATACAAATGCACAGACATACACTAGCAAAGACAGAGGCTTTATTACTGAATCAGTGGGAAAAAACACATCTGGCCAAAAAAAATAAAGAGAACTCTGTTAATGTCACGTCACATATGACGTCATCCAGACATTTCAGTACGACATAAATACAACTTACAGGTTCTGTAAATAAAAAAAATATATATATAAAAAAAAAGGTTGTTTATGAGGGTTTCATTATCTACAGATTTTTAATCATACAACTCTTCTGTATTTTGTTGATATACATATACAGGTGCTGGTCATATAATTAGAATATCATCAAAAAAGTTGATTTATTTCACTAATTCCATTCAAAAGGTGAAACTTGTATATTATATTCATTCATTACACACAGACTGATATTTCAAATGTTTATTTCTTTTAATTTCAATGATTCATCAACTTTTTGATGATATTCTAATTATATGACCAACACCTGTATATATATATATATATATATATATATATATATATATATATATATATATATATATATATAAAAAGTATGAGCGTATTAATATTAACCTGTTATCTGCCTTTCAGCCGGAACTACTTTCAGTGCTGCCTCTGACCAATCAGATTCGAGAATGAAGCATATACACAATATATTAGCGTGCAAAAGTATACACCCCCTATAAACTCCTATAAAAGTAGACATCCCTCTGATTTCTAGATAGATGTACCGTTTATTCGAGTAATCTGAAAACAAAAAGCCTTTTAAACCAGAAAAATAGCCAGAGGACAGAAGACTAAGGAAGATGAATGCACAGAAGGGTGTAGTGTTTTGAGTTGCAAATATGAGCACAAAATCAGACAAAACATGCAAAAACTTAAAAACAAATAAATAAAATGTCCACACGACCTGGTATTTAAACAGCCAGCATTGAAACGTTTATTAAAAACGGACACGACAAGATAACAGTAAGGTTTATGTGATGGTGAGTTATGCTAGCTACGTGAATTAGCTGAATAATGTTTGCTTTGTTCTTTAACGTTTATGACTCGGTATGTAGGTGTTACAATATATTGATGTTTACTTCATATTATGTCGAAATATAATATCAAGCTTATCACTGTGCCGTGAGTAAACAAACAAAGATGAATATTCGGGATGCTAACGTTACTCACCCAGCTTAGCATTGAAGCTAGGTGTTGTTACCTGTGTGCTAATCAACATGCTAACGAGCGTTGACGTTGTTTACTGTCACTACACGTCATTTAAAGCGTCAACAACACCGATTAAGGATAAAATAACTTTAACGCACACGTACGTTTCTAAACAGACCGAAATACCGTTGGTGTTTCCTGTGTCTCCGGCTAACATCTGAGCTAAGCTTGACTGAGCACTTCCTTACCTTTCCGCCGAAAAAACGACATTTTCACGCTGTGAGTGCTTCCTTAGCTCAGTGACAGCATCCCGCGGATTCCCGGGTGCCTTCATTCATGACTCTTTAATTGCAAAACATTCATGCGGATTTTAGTAACACGTCAAAACGTCATTTTTTCACTGCCCATTAGCTCCAAAGCTGGCGGTGCCACCATATACCGCTTCCGGAATACAGTCACAGAGGCCGTATCCCAAATCGCTCCCTGTTGGAAATGAAGTGCACTTAGACGTGTCGCGTGCTCCGTTCATTCGCAGCTTATGATTAGGAGTAGGATCTAGGGAGCAGTGTTGCGTTTGGGATGTGTCCAAGATTCCTGTTAATATTTAATGGTAAAATGGTCGGCGGATTTAAAATAAATAAATAAATAGGTCAATTCATTTTCAGGCCTTCGTGACATTTTATCGACGTTGATCTGGTCTTTCCTGGATGTATACACAGGAATAAGTAAATCGTTTGTATAATGCATTTGTAATGTTTAACCACATGATGGCAGGCTTAATCCTCTTTTGTAATTATTATTATTATTTTTTTATACCAAAAATATTTTCCTTGCACGTGTTAAATATTATTATTATTATTATTATTATTATTATTATTATTATTATTATTATTATTATTATTATTATTATTAGTGACAAATAATGTTGTGTTTAAGGATACCGGCAGGGGCGTTTTGGATCTCTGGCTGAATTTATAGCTGCAAACACTAGTGGGCGCTATTTCGACAATAATAATTGTTTTATTTATTATATAAAGCTGTATATTGTAATACACGACTGTTGTACTGATGCAGGTTTAGGTACCCAGTCCCAGTCTGTCACATACTGGTGTTAGGTGTCCACAAACCTTTATCCACCTTTGTAGTAGGTGTTAGTGATTGTGGATGTACAGCAGGTTATCTCTGTGTACTAGACGTACAACTTCATGAAGAATTTGTGTACAAAAATCACTTTGAAATCCCTTGTCGTTGTTATTTCTGATTATGAGGTTATTACATAGATCTCAGCAACATTATGGTCTCTAATATATTTCCCAATCTTCAGAATAGCACAAAGTGCTATCTCACGTCCTTATGGAAATCCATGCATGTGCAGAGGAAATTTGTGTGCAGAGTGCATATAATTTTCATGAAAGCTAAATAGTTTTGTCTCTTGCATTAATGGACTAAACTTCACCTGACACCATGTAGAGTAAACTTACTATCGAGCATATATTGTATTACATAATGGGGTTTTTTTCATGCGCTATATAGCAGACCAATATGGGGAGTAATGAGGCATTTGGGATTTAACTGGGATTTTAGTTAATGAGGATTTAATGGTTGGCAGATTAAAATAAAAAGACGCTTGTTCATTTTAAGCATTTTTAAACTGCTTATATTTAACATCTAACTCACTCATAATGTATTACATAATAGTGAGAACTATTACAGACAAAGAAGGTTGAGTTACTTGCAATGCAATTGCACAAATTAACCTTTTTATTTTGTGATAAATCGGTGTAATAACTCCTGTATTCTAGCATGACGATGTTGTCGATGGAGAGCAGAAAGGCGTTTGCTGTAAATGTAAAACAGTGCAGGACCAGAATAAATTTGCGTCTAGAGCAAGTACGATTTGCATTAAAGCTGAACACATGGAATTTCTGCACTTGATTACAAGCAGTGAATGAACACCTTTACAAGGCAGTAAACTATTAAACCTAAATAAACACCTCAATTGCTATACAGAAATGAATAAATTAATAAATAAAAGCAGACAAGTTGTTTAGGATTAATTTTTATTTTTTATTATTATAATCACTGGATGAATAATCATATTCTTCCAGTTTGTGCATTTTTAACAAAAGCATATTTGCATGTTTCATGTCTTTAAAAGCCTTGCGCAAAACCGTTTCCTGGAGTTTGCCCACTCGGAAAGCCTCCTCCGTGAAAGTGCAGGAGAGCATCAAGTAACGTCCGTGTCAAAGACACTTCGGAGGTCACCATCATTGTTGCACTTTCAGAGAGCTCAACAAACAGAGACGAACAAACTGACGAGAGGGGAAAAATGACATGAGTGTTGGAACGTGAAATTCCGTAGAAACATTATTATGAATGCCACCACATTCTCTAATGCTACATTCAAAGATACAGTGACTTTATGTCTACAAGTCGTTTTTATCAGCGGGTATCAACTGGCATTGACAAAAAAACAACAACAACAAAAAAAACAGTTTTCTTGCAAGTGAAATTAAACATTTTCTGGAGGCAGATTAAAAAATGACCAATGTATTATCTGCTTCATATCAAACGAATTGCATCAAGCTGTTATGTTTTGTTACCTCCGACATTGGCGCAGCTTCATTTGCCTAGGGCATTCTCAATGGCCCTCACAATCCTGGCAAGCTTCTGATCGTTGTCAACGAAGCCGTCCCCGTTCTGTCAAAACCAGATGTATTCTATGTGATGTCGAGTAAACGTATTGTAGAAAGAGTGCACTTGCGTTTATTACTTTATTGCACCATCGCCGCATTTGCCTTCTTTTCATCATGATATATGGCTGTTTGTTTCCATCAGCTATGATTATGCAAATATTCTACAATCACTTTATTATTTTTATTTATTTATATTTATCTGCAAAACACTGTGGGGTAAATTAGCCTGTTCTTCGTAAAACGTACACAATGTCTGAATCTAGAGATTATATATATATATATATATATATATATATATATATATATATATATATAGGGGTATTGGGGGGCATTTATTTATTCTCCAACGTTGTTTGTTCACTGTTCCTTTAAAGTGACTCGTCACTGTGCGTCAATACAAAGATCTTCTCACTGATTCCCTTTAACTTTAATCTGGATGGTCGTGGTGTCACCACAGGATAACTCCGCCCACATCAACAGGGTTTTAATAAAGATGGAAATGATGCAAACGATGAAAACGATTGAATGAGTCGTGACCTTTACCAGACTTAGCGGATGTATTGTACTGAATAATAATCCTCACCTTCTTCGAGTGAACGAGTGCACCATTCACCTGCACCTCAAACCACCCGGTGGTTGTAGGAGTGCCCTCACTTGTCTTTGGGATAAAGATAGAAGGGGAAAAGAAAAAAAATAACCTGAGTTGAGGACTGGTGTAGCAACAGGCATCAACCGAGTCATATGATGCATTAAAGGTCAGTATGATAAAATCTATTTTTAACAGTGTCAATAGTTTATTTATAATACATTTCAGGTACCATGCTGTAAATCATCAGAGAGGTGTTTTCTTGTAGGAAAATAATCAGTCATGGGGTGCGGTGGTGTGAAGGGTTTAAATCGTCTTACACCACTGAACAACATGGCATACTTTTTATCCATTTGTAATTGCATACATCTTGTGGAAGGTCTGTGAAACAAGTTCGGTGCTGTTATATTATTATGTAACAGCGGCAAGTCCTCAGTCCTGAAATTCTGTGTTTATTAATGTTATTTTATCTTAAACCTGGAACTACTGGTTCCAGCACCTGCTACTAAATAATAAGTGTTATTATGTCAGAGAGACATGATTATTTCCTGCATACCGTGGGTGTCTAAACTTATCCAGCAGGTTTTATTTCAGTCAAGCAGGAGCCGCACGTGATACCAACTGTTTAATCAATTGACACGTCTTGGCTTTCTGTAGTTTCAGGTGCACGTCTACCTGATACATGCACTCCTTGACTGTTTTGTCAAATACCGTCTGTTTCATGAGGTCAGTAACCTGACAACAGAAACAGGTTTGTATACATAAAAAACCAGCAGCTCAATAGCAAATACTGTATTGTCCTGGGCTGTAGATGTCCTTAATAGAACCTGAGGTATAGAAGTAGATGTAGAATTACTGTAGACTTACTGCACCTATATAAAGCACCATGCAACATCGCATTAAATAATGTATATATGTAAATATAATAAGAATGTAAATTAGCGGATTAGTAGAAATGTATATGTCGTGATTTGTAAGGAGTAGAGTGACATCCAGATATCAGTTTAAGTGTTATATATATATATATCTTACAATCTCAAGGTCGCCTGGAAATTCATCCTCAAGCAACGTCTTGAGTTTGGTGAACTGTGAACAAAAAAACAAATGACAAAAACAACAGTGACGTTTAGGATTGTGAGAAAAATGAAGTCGAACTTGAAATACGGAACCGTGTGCTGGAAAAACAAATAAAAAAATAGACATACCTTGGGCCTGTACCCTCATCCACCACTGAAAAAAAACAAAACAAATAAATGATTAAAATTTAAAATGATGAATTTGAATTATTAATATTAATAATCAATTAATAAATATGATATATTTAACCTACTTAAAATATTACCAATAAAAAACATTTCAATTAGGAAAATGTTTAAAACGATATTGGAAATGTCTACACTCTTATTACTACACTTTAGTTTTATTTATTTATTTATTTATTTATCGCCCTGTGGCGTCATCGAGGGACACAAGAGCTCTCACGCGAATCCCACAAGGTTCGATCTCAAATGAATGTAGACGTCACACCGAGTGCACTACATAGTGTGCACTATATAGGTATCAGAGGGACGCACGAAGGGCACAGATGTAGGGAGCGGAGTGAAATTTGGAACACGGTAACGTTGTCCGTGTGTAGCTTCAGAAAAAACACTACAACGTCTACAAAGTGTTCAACTATGCCGTCAGTAAACGTAAACACTTTCATATAAACGGACTGTTGTTTTTTTTTAACATTTATTTAGTTTTTGGGTTTTTCTTCTTCAACCGTCACGGGTTTTGTGTTAATGTTAACGCCTAGCTATGTGGAAGCACAATAAAGCAGCGTTCAATAAACCTAAGCATAACCTAATTATAAACACAGGTTTATATGTACAGATATCTTGGACTTACCAGTAAATTACATGTATTTTCACCCCCATTTCGGCGGTTGCAACGGCTCCTGTCTGGATTAAGCAGTAAAGCAGGTTTTAGGGATGTAGCAACAGCTCGGTTTAAAGGCAGGACTGAAGTGTTTTGATGGTATTTTCTTGATTATAATCCGAGAAGCGAGGCGGAGCAAACACCATCACATCACGAGCAACCGCAGAACAGCGCAACTCATGTCATATGAGTTTTACTCATGTCATACTTCCTGGACACTGTTCTGTCACGTACTTATTACTCATCGGTGTTGTGGTGCTTTCGATGTCTTTACCAAACATTACAAAGTTACAGAAGCCACCTAGTCGGGGTTTTAGTCTTAATTTGTCTGGGAACATTATTGTATATCATCCGAATCTGATTGGTCAGAAGCAGCACTGAAAGTAGTTCCGGCTGAAAATAACAGGCTAATGTTAATACGCTCATTCTAATATATATATATATATATATATATATATATATATATATATATATATATATATATATATATATATATATATATATATATCAGTAATGCTTTCAGACATGCTTGCTGACTCTAGACATTCAAAAATCCACATGCCATTTGATTTACATTTATCCATGTTTCATGTACAGTTGTCACATGGAACACAGGGGCAGAAGCAGGTTGAGGACACAGGGACAGGTGGACTTGTATTTTTATTAAAACTCTCATTAGATTATTGTCCATTGTTAACAGATAACTCCAAACGCAAATAAAAGCACACAGAAAATATATCCACGTTCTCTCTCTCTCTTTCTCTCTCTCACACACACACACAAAATATATCCACGTTTTCTCTCTCTCTCTCTCTCTCTCACACACACACACACACAGAGAGAGAGAGAGAGAGAGAGAGAGAGAATATATCCACGTTTTATCTCTCTCTCTCTCTCTGTCTCTCTCACACACACAGAAAATATATCTACGTTCTCTCTCTTCTTTCTCTCTCTCTCACATACACACACACACACAGAAAATATATCTGCTTTATTTCTCTCTCCTCTCTCTCTCTCTCTCTCTCTCTCTCTCTCTCTCTCTCTCTCTGTCACACACACACACACACAAAATATGTCTGCTTTATCTTTCTCTCTCTCTCTCTCTCTCTTTCTCTTTTGTGGAACAAAAAGAGTTCAGTAAATAAAATCAAATTACAAAATTAAGAATCCAAATATATGTCTGCAAAATCTAAAAAGAATAAATGAATTCTTGTTTATCTTATTTTATTAAATTTTATATCACTGTTATCAACTCTCTCAGACCCCAATGAAGTTTCATTACATTCATTTCCTTAATGACATGATGATGATGATGATGATGATGATGATGATGATGACGTTATTAACATTTTATTACTGTAGTAATAAGCTTATCACCTGCTAAGACACATGAAAGCAGATAATAATAACATTAATCTAACTATGATATTAACGAAATTAGAAAATATGACATTTCACATGATATGATTTTATAATATTTGTATATAACGCATCTGGTTAAAGGTCTGTGGTTGGGTGTTTAGAAAGAAAAATATTTGAAAATTCCTTAAGGATATTTAAGATTTGCTGTACTGTAGGATTATTTGATAACTTGTTTCATACACAGATAAGAGTTGATTTTTAATCCCATTAGTCACAAGTAAATCTTGCTGAGTCGTCGTTCATCTGCTCAAATTAGCATTCGAATTTACAGACAAAGGGTCTACATCTCCTCACTCGTCTTCCCTGTGCTCGACGTTTTGCGTCTCCTTTTAGACGGCGGCACCAGGTCAGAAGGAAGCTTGGCCGGAAGCCCGAAGCCTTCTAATTTCACCTCGATAAGGTGGCTGGCTAAAGCAAACTCTTCATCGTCGAGCATGCCGTCTCCGTCCACGTCAGACAGCTTCCAAACTCGGTTCAGGACCGAGTTGGGCAACCGAGTGCTGGTCATCCAGTCCTTCACTTTTATCCCGTTGAGCTTGCCATCCTGAGGAGACAAGTTGTAGAAGATCTCGTCGTATTTCGGTTTGTCTTTGGCGACCACCCATGCTTCTTCAGGGAGCTCCTCACGCTCTTCGTTGGACCCTGAATAATAGAACGGGTTCCCTTCGAAAAACGGGCCTTTGTTTGTTACTAGTATACCGCCTTGGACACCGGGCTGCTCAGCTGCAGCAAGTTCCTCTTGGCGCAGGAGCGGCATCAGCTTGGCAATGTCGCTTGTCAGCAGCTCATCCAGACCTGCTATGAGTTTGGGTTTGATGGATTTAAACTTGGTGAAGTCACAATCCATGAGTCGCTCCTGCAAGAAGGAAGTCAGTTATTGATGCAAGAATCCAGAATCACTTACGGTTAGAAAAATGTTAAAGTTAAATGATGCACAAAAAAAATCCACCTGATGAAATTTGTTTAAACTGGAACAAACCTGCATCTTTGCACAATCAGGAAAATCTCCAGCCGGGATCTGATGCCGCTGTTGGATCCTCGCGAAAATGACCGGAAGATCATAAATCAGGTCACGTTTTTTGTTATTTCGACGAAACAAGGGCATTTCCTCTTTCAGAAAGCTGACGATGTAAGAATGGGTCTGGAATGAGGAGAAGACAGAAACAGCATCTTCAATATCCGTTTCCTGTATCAGTTATCCTACACAGGGTCTCAGTAAACCTGGAGTCTAACCCAAAGGACACGGGGACAAGGCAAGGGGGGACATACTGGAAAGGGGAGCCAGTACATCACAGAGCACCATGACATTCACACACACACCCTCACATACTACAGACCATTTAGAAATGCTAATCAGCCTACAAAGCATGTGTTTTAGCCTGGGAAAGGAAACCAGATTCGACTGCTGCTAATGTTCAGCTGTCCAGTTTGATTTGCCTCCACGATGTTCTTGGATCTTCTCAGTCTTCGTCAGCTGTTGTGCATCCACCTCAAGTTTTGATGTTTTGTGATTTCTGAGATGCTTTTCTGATCACCACGGATGTTAAGAATGATTATACAGTACTACATCCTTCCTGGCTGACCAGACAAAACCCTCGGTCAGTTTCAAACCTAAAATGGAAACTAGTTGACGTATTAAACCATTAATGCATTCATACTGTTTTAGACATAAGGAAACAAGTTAGACTCATGTGCCTGTTCATACAATTACCCTGAAGCCATATATTCACTATGATGCTTCCAAAACATGTCAAATCACACTTAGACAATTCTTCTCTGCATATTCATTCACGTCCCGATCAAAATAAGATCGGATTTCATTATAATTCCTTGTTTTTATTTTAAAAGAAGAGCTTCATTTGAGTCGAACAGTGAAAGTATTTTGTTTCTATGTTGGCAGGACTTTTGTTTGCCATCTCTACGGTCTCTAGATAGTTTAGGCGTGTTCCTTGGTAACGATGACACAACATGTTTTTCATAGGCTTAATTGGTATTCAAAAAAAAACAAAACTCCTTTGGTGTGTGTGTGTGTGTGTGTGTGTGTGTGTGTGTGTGTGTGTGTGTGTGTGTGTGTGTGTGTGTGTGTGTGTCAGGGAACACGGGGATAAAAGCAGGGGTACCGAAATAAAAAACAGATTTATTAACAAAGACACAAAAAAAAATAACTACACGATAACAGAAACCAAAACCCTGATGCTAACAAAAGAATGAGAACTCCACGAAGCTAAACGAAACACGGAGGAAATAAATACACATCTGATCTGACAGTGTGTGTGTGTGTGTGTGTGTGTGTCACAGAGCTCATCATTTATACAGTGAGATCTGAATAAAAAAGGAATAGTACATTCCTTATATATGTATATAAAACCAAAAAAAGTCTCACCCGCACAAGTCGTGCCCTCTTTACCAAGTCGTTAAGTTTTCTCAAAGCAGAATTGCGAGGCAGGTTTTGGATCTCGTTAAACAGATCTTCTTCCTCTAGCTCAAACAGCACGCGGTTCTCAGATGTCCTGAACGGCGCTGACCAAAAGGACCCGATGTAGACCCTCAGGACCTCCGGGGTGCATATGACTTTACCCAGTGACCACATCAGTGCGCCGTAAACCCGCATGAGCTGCTGCGAATCCACCATGTCGGCCTTGTTGAGCAGCACGCGCAGCTTGTCTTCGTACCCCCGTAGCGCCACGATGGATCGTGAGAACTCATCCGAGAGCTCCAGTTTGTGGGCATCGCACAGGAGGATGATGAGGTCCACATGCTCAGCAAACCAGCGCAGGACTGCGGGGAAATCGTAGCCTGGGGAAAGGAAGTGATTAACTTTAAGGTGTTATTGCCAGATCTGTCAAGAACAGCTAGCATGTAATGTCAAATTTTGTGAATAAGGACGTAGAGGAAACTCTGAGGTCATCACTAGTTTTGTTCTAATTTCCTTCTTGTCTAATAGATGGATTTGTTCGATTTCAGCTTCTGCACGACTTAAAAAGTAAAACACGGGGTTGACGTGTGATGTGACCTTTATCAGAATCCCTGAGGTCGATTATTATTAAAGTGGTTTATTCCTCTTATACCACAACGATTTGCCAATGTTAACAATATTTCATGTGTGTTGTCAGTGAAGGTAGTGAGTTCCTGGTATTATTTACATTACAATAGCTTTAAACGTGTGTTTACATTGTAAGAGGTTTCGAGATCTTTAGTCATCGGTGCCTCTAGGATTTCAATGAGGTTTTTTTATTGTTGCGGCCAAAAAAGTTAGATTTTGCTTTTTGATTTCGAATTTGCGATGTACATGGTGAAATGGTGAAATCACAAGCACAGGATTCTATTTTTTAACTCCTTTCAGTTAATACACAAATAAATAAATCGAGGACAGACATCACGATGACGTCACACGACATGTCTCGTCCTAAGTCAGCGGAAAATCCGAGCTAATCTTGAAAAATTGAATTTGATTCGATTTGCGTGACATCAGCCTACAGCTGCGCCTCACAAATGTGCACAGTTTAAGGAATAAACACGTTACAAATAAGTCCAGGATCTATATGTGTTCCTAAATAAAAGCTTATCGAAGTCAAATTTCTGTAGTTTCTTGCCTCTGCTCAGTCTTTTCTTAGTGCTGGACAAAATTCCTGGTGTGTCAATAATGCTGATGCTTTCCAGGACCTGGTTTGGAAAATGCACACACTGGAACCTACAGGGACAAAAAAAAAGCTTCTGAACATTAATTACAAACATAATTCATTTCCACCCTCAAACGTGTAATGATGATCTGTCTTTTCTTTTCCAGTTCAACTCTTCTTTCCCTTTCCTACTGCCATTCCCATGACATGATTTGGCGACATTCAGACATTTCACGTGCCAAAGATGATGATGACGACCCACCCTTTCTCAAGAGTCTGAATACATGGCCACTACTTCTGTTTCAACTTAACGATTACCAGATCCATCTCTGAAACACTCATGTCTATATCCTACTGGATTCTTTTCTCACTTACCGGTTGAGGAAGGTGTTGCCAAAAAAATTTAGCTTGCGGAAAGGTTTGTTGGTGTCCATAACAAGAGCATTGCCTGGGATCACCCCCTCAACATCGCGGTGCATGAGAGCAGTGAAACAGTCGGTTGTAGGTTCAGGCCCGGTTCTGCTTCCTGGGTAGTCTTGTTCAAGAAGATACCTGAAAAATATAGTTTGTTTTGTTTGTTTTTCCATGATTATATTTTTTTCAAATTAAAGGTAATTCATTTTGTATTAATTACAAATAATTATTTATGAATTAGTTTATTTATTTATTCTTTTATTATTTATTCAAAGAATTTATTTCAATTAAACATTATATTTTGCTAATGTGTTTTTAGGCGTCCGTGTATCCAGTTAGTTCCTGTTATTAAGTCAATACAAAACATCCATGTAGACATCTCTCCAGTGTCTGAAAACGTACTATTAAGACTGTTACAAAACACTGAAACTGGCAACTCCTAGCAGAAAACGCTAAATATGAACCCTTACCATGTCCCATACAGGTTAACTGCGTTTGCCAGCGAATCACCGTATCTTGGTGTTTCTTTAGGATGAAGAACTACATAATAGGTTTAAGAGATTTAAAGAGATATCTTTGAGCATCAGATGATGAGAGACCTGATACCTGTTGTATTCCTTAGTGCATATAAGCTGTGTGTATTGATAATCTTGTGCTTGAATAATTAACTATTTTTATACTTTATATATTGTACGTCTGCCCAGTCTCCTGATCTCTAGCAACCAAATCCTGTGTTGTGTGTGTCTGCTGTTTTCAGTTTTTCATTCAAACAACTGACTCTTATTTATAACAATGAAGGCTTTTACATATTCAGAAACAGTGTATGGTTTGTATGATACATTGGTAATGTGAAAGCTGTCATTATTCACCTAATGAAAGTGGTCTTCCCCGTCGAACACTGACCCACGACAAGGATCATAGGCTTATTGTCAAAGTCTGCATCTTCCAGACTGGGAGAGTGAAAGTTTGAGAAGCCGTTATACTTTTCCAGAGGAAGCAGCTTCTGATGGTAGAGAAACTTCAAACCCTCAGTGACTGTCTGGACTTCCTTGAGAGATTTCACACCCTTGTTCTTAACTTCTTTGGGAGCCATCGAGTCTGTAAATCGGATACACAATGATTATGACATACGAATATTGAGACATTATTCGCTCACAAACAAAACGAACAGTTTTCGTCTCTATAACGACATAATCGTATATCAAGGGAATCGTAATCCAGGCTGAACAGCTGTCCAAGTGTTACAGCTGCACTGGCAGCTTCGCATCCATGTTAAAGATCAACAAATACTATTTTAGTGATAAAATCCATGGAACAGATACATTCTGCACTATTGTTTTTTCAACAAAACTTCCCAGAAAGGTTCAAAAGGTTCACTCCAGTCTCTATAACATGAATGTACAACATTCATATCATCCTTAGTATCTGTCTGGTCAGGATCTAGTGTGTAAAGTAAAGCTAATAGTTTAAAGCTAACACTCAAATGAAAAAAATTACCTGGTTGATGTTTTTCCTAATATTTCAAACAGGTTTATTAAAATATTTCTTCAAGTTTAGATCACACCCACTTCAATACCGACACAAACACAGATGTCGGCTTTGCAAGTATGTTTCTTCAACTTTTAGATCATAATCTTCTCAGCGTGTATCCCCTGGGAGGTGTTTTCAAAAACCACCCTTATTTGAATATTACAAAACTGCACCGTTTGTCCCCGAAACACTGCTCTCACGTGTTCCCTGTGGAACAGATGGGACTTACCCATTACAGACTTTTACACTGAGCTGTCTGTAAATTTAACATAGAACAAATTTTTTTTTCTATATTATTTTAATGCATTTCCGTGCAGAGAGACAAGACATGGAGAATAAAATAGTATACTGCCAAAACTATGATTTATATCATTTCTATCATTTCTGTGTGAGTTATTACAGAAAAAAGCATGCAAAGAAAACACAGGCATATTAAATATTAAAACATGCATAATAATGTTCCTTTTCTTGGAAATACACTGATATATTGTCCATTTCTTCTAATGTATGAACTGAAATGGTACATGCTGTATACATGTATAGAGAGATGCTTCAACATTGGAGAAGTAAAACAACAGTAATAGAAATGCTTACCTCTTTAAGGCAGATTTGAAAAATGAGACAACTGAGAAGAAAACGTTCACCTGTGATACTTAATTATTCTGTCCTTCTTCCGTTCAGTCTGTGGCACAATTTGACCAACTCTCCTGTGTAGACTTGAATCTTCCTCACGGTTACATTTTTCTTGCTGCGGATTCATAAATGACAGTGAAAACAGCCTCTTTTGTTTATGGATAATCTGTGTTTCTGGTGTGTGTTCGGCTTTTCCAGATGTTGCTGTTGGGTGTGGTGTTGGACCATTCTCAAGCTGTATTAAAAAAAACAAACAGAGTGAGAGATATTTATTGTGCAATCACATTAAACCGACAGTGCATTGCAGTATTAAATTGCAAATTTTTGTTGTTGCAAAACTGCATGGAATAAGATAATGTTAAATCTATCCTGGCACACTCATACTAATGTTACCATAAAGAACAGAGTATTATATTAATTTATTATATCAGTGTGACAAGAATATACACCGATCATCCCTATAACATTAAAACTACTCAATGCTGAAAACGTTCATGGATGAAGGTTACTGCATTCTCACTGTGATGACGCTGCATTGTTGTTGTTGTTCATTCATTCATTCATTTTCTACCACTTATCCGAACTACCTCAGGTCACGGGGAGCCTGTGCCTATCTCAAGCGTCATTGGGCATCAAGGCAGGATACACCATGGACGGACTGCCAACCCATCGCAGGGCACACACACATTCATTCACTCACGCAATCACACACTACGGACAATTTTCCAGAGATGCCAATCAACCTACCATATATGTCATGGACCAGGGGAGGAAACTGGAGGCACGGGGAGAACATGCAAACTCCACACACACAAGGCAGAGGCAGGAATCGAACCCCAACCCTGGAGGTGTGAGGCGAACATGCTAACCTGTTGTTGTTGTTCTCTGGTTTATTAACTTCTGAGAAATCTGGAGAGCAAACTATATCTATGTGTCGTTCATATAAATAGAATTGCACAATAGAATTGATACAAAAGAATTGTAATTTTGGTAAAATGTTCTGGTATAAAAGGAGTAAAACGCTTTGTGATCGATGTGTCATACCAGCACTCTGGTGTGGATAATTTATCCTATATAATTTTTTTTTTATTAAAATATAATCACAAATCAATTTAATAATAATATTAATTTATTAATTTATTATTATTATATAATATATTTTATTTAACAATTAAAATCCCCTAATAAATCTATTAATAAATCACTATATAGTTTTCAAATAATCTTTATCTTTTTTTTATCAAGCCTTGAAAAGACTTATATATATCAAATATGCAACTTTTGTCACAAATTCAAGGAATAGTTTCAGACATAATCTGACAAGTGTAGTAACTGTTTACTTCTTTCAATCTTTTTGTTTAGCCAATTTATATGAACTAATTTAATCTTCGCTAAAGTACAAACTTACATTAAATCCCTTTTTAACCCTAATTTTGCTGTTTTTATATTTACTCGTCACTTCTGTACTAAACATTACAAACGAACAGAACTAAAATAGTACACGGCGCTATTGTTTACATACTGTTTAGTATGCTAGTATGCTAGTGCATGAGTGCTGACTTGCTTATTTTAAGCCTTCTCTCTGCTTATATTAGAGATCTCGATCGTTTTTAAGGTGGGTATAAAGTACACAGTGTTGTAGATATATTTTAACGATCCATTATTCATCTACAACTTGCAAAGATCATACTATATACATATATTCACCTTTCTTGCTAGTTCAAATGTGAGTAAAACGGTTAGCTAACTCGATTCAGCTAACAGCGTTAGCTTAAAGCGTTTTCACATTCAAACAGCAATTAATGTCGTGCCTAATAAAGTTTATTTGCAGTGTAATATGTTCTTTTAAAATAACCATATTTACAATTAAAGGAGGAGTGCGTTGTGTTTCAGAAACATGGATGAAAATGAAGTGACTAGGAGTCATGCGATTATGGAGGTCATGAAGCCCTTAGATATGAATCTGTCCCTGCTGTCTGACACTGAAAACCTCCCAGATGATGTGATTTTAATCAGTCCCTTAACCCCGCCATTAGTCTCCCTTCCAGCTCTGGAGAAGCAGCTCTGGATGGACACAGAGTGTGAAAATAGCAGCAATGCTGGTAAGAATTTACAGGTTACAGGTGAGTCTTAAATGAAAAGTCCACTATTAAATTAAAGGTGCGATAGTAAATAAATTTCATTTCTTTCTAATATAAGGAATGTGGAAAATTGTTTACAACATTGTCCCTGAAAAATAAAATAAACAAATAAACAAATAAAATAAACAGCTGGGAAACCTTCTTTTTGGACCAGAATGTTTTGTTTTCATTTTATTTGGCCTCTTGTTTGTCATTTTATAAACATGACATCATTATAAAGAGAGGTTGTATAATCAGGACATCAGAAGGGCAGGGTTCATTTCCTAGCACTGCCAAGCTGCCTTAACCCTCCCCTGCTCCAGGGGTGTTGCATCTTAGCTGCCCCTGTGCTCTGACCCAACCTACTCAGTTGAGATGTGTGAAGAAATAAAGGCTTCTATGCCCTGTTTCATTTATGGTTATAGAGCTGTAGAAATTTAACTTGGATGTCCCAGTAAGTGATATCATTGCTGATGGTAACGCTAATCAGGTACCTAACTGTAGTTAAACTGCCGTAGGTTTGGTGTGGAGCTTTGTGAACATGGATGGTAAATGTGGGTAGGTTTAATAAGTAAAAAACATAATTTGAATCTTATTTAACGCCACCCATTTAACTGACCTTTCGTTTTGTTTACAAATCTTACCTAATGCACCTTTTACATACATCCCAGTATTTATGTGATCTTCGGTTATGCAAAAGATGCGTTATGATTAAATTCTGTTAGATTTTTAGTACCAAACTTGGGCTTTTTTTTTGGCAGACAATGGCTCATCTTGCTAGTTACTGTTATATACTTTCTAGATGTTCCCATTTGTCTTCACAGCATTTTGTACAACATTATTTGTTCATTGATGATGATCATGATGATCTATAAAATGTTTAAAAAATTCACAATGGCAGCATGATATGAAATATGATGAAATAAAGCAGCTAGCTAATTATGTCTATTTTCTATTTCTATTTACTGTCAAAGTGTTTCAGCGTTTTTGGTGTTTTGTTTGTTTGTTTTTTTGGGTCTTAAGCTAAAATCTGCCAAAATCTCTGAATATAACTTTCATCTGTGACCTTCTGTCTGTATCTTGTGGAAACACAACAGACGAACCTTATTCAGTGAAGTCTTCTGACAGCATAAGAGAAACAGATCTCCTGTTTGGAAGCGATCTCATCCCTTCAGAGTTAATGCAGAAGGGCAAAGCCAAGACACACAAGTGTTCGGAGTGCATTAAAGTATTCAGGACACCATATGCTCTCAACAAGCACATGCTAACTCACCAGCCAGAGAGATCTTATGTCTGTAATATCTGCCAGAAAGGGTTTAAACGCTCCGATCACCTGTGAGTATAAGTTTCTTACATATAAAGCTAAAAAAAAAGAATAGTAATAAACTGAGCATTTAACACGTCACTACCATTCTGTCATTCTCTATAGAACAAGCCACATATTGATTCACCAGAAGAGGAAGACCTATCATTGCTCTCATCCTGGCTGCACGAAGATTTATTGTGGCTACAGCTCACTTAAACGCCATTATGCCATACAACATGGTACATACCCCCTCACTCCAGCCTCCCAGCCAAGTACCAATGACACCAAAACATGCCCACCTCAGTTGGAGCCTCCAAAGGTTTCTGCAGTAAACGATGATGCATCGACCTCAGTTGGCTACCCTTCTTTAATCTCTCCACCCAAATCTCAATCTGTTTTTCAATTCAAGGGTTATACCAGCTGTGGGCCCAATTATACTTTGGCAGCAAATCTCAGCTTGAGCCACAACCCTAAGGACCCCAAACTATCCCAAGTAAAGCTTCCTGTGATATCACAGTTGTGGAGCCTAGTAGCAGATGGTGCTTCTTGTAGTTTGGAGAGTGCAGTTGACTTGTCAGCATCTCATAGTATGTTGATGTCTAACCAGTGGGAATCAACTTCCAGTCTTGGGGGTAGTATGGTGGACACTGTAGAACCAGAAGCTGAATGTACTTGGGAACGTAACTTGGATTTTTTAGTACCTCAAACATGGAAAGAGGCACCATCAATCCAACCTAGCAAGGAAGGAACTGGCACTGGAACAGCTAGTCAACAATCTTCGGCTTGCCCCAGAAAGGATCAAGCCATTTTGTTGAAGCCTGATCTGCCACAGCATGAACCTCAGAATAAGCAGCAACATCCTCTTATGAGTGGACAAGCATCATGCACAAAATCAAAAATCATTGGATCCTCAGAATACCACATGGAACCCATCAATCCTCCTCCATCTCCTCCACGCAAGTTCAAGACCAAGAAGAATAGAGTAAAGAATAAGATCTTGAAGGCAACCAATATTCCCACCCTTCCTCTACCTTTTCCCAGACCCGGTACTCAAAGAAGCCCCAGACCCCACCCTGCTTACCGCGTTTCACCCAGCCAGGTAGCCATGGCATCCTTTTGTACAGAGAGCTCCACCTCTGACACATCCAAGGTACTTCCACTGCATACACAATGTAGTTTGTTCAGTTTACATGGGTGATGTTCAGATAGTAAGCAGTAAGCTTCAGAATTATTGGCACCCTTTATGTAAATCAGCAAAAGTAAATGCTTTTAATTAAAAAAAATCATTATAAGATGCCGTATTTGTGGTGAAATATTCAGCAGTTTCAACAAAATGGTGAAATAGCCACGGTACCCCCCCACAGCTCTATGGTTCAGGTATTCAACCTGAGCTTTGGATCCAGACTGTTTGGAATGTTTTTGGGATATTTGTCTATTCTCATGAAAAGTGCTAATAATTCAAAGCGTACAGTATATGAATATCCAATATCCTATACTGAAAAGAGTGGAAATTCAGTGTAGTTTTATTTGTCAGTCCATTGCACAGGGAGGAAGTGCTACTGCACGGATACGACATGGAAGAGAGTCTGGTGAAAGGTCAGAATTTGTGTATTATAGGGAACTAATAATTAAAAATATGACCTCAGATATTTTTGACATTATAGTATTGGACACAGATGAACTACTTTAGCATGAAGAGGAAATAATAGGGTGCCTGAAAAATATTGGTTCATCTAAAAGAAAATTAACTGACCAAATTCAGTTATAAATCTTTGTTTTGGTTCTTTCTCAGGATGTATCTTAAACACCCATCTAGCACGCATGCACAGCCCTCGCCTTCACATCCACAATCTCCACTAACCTTCGACAAGTTGGATCAGCAATTAGTAGAATCAGTCTCATCAACAAAGGTGATATCTCTTTCCTACTATAATCTTAAAGAAACACTCAAAACCTCTAATGCAAAGGCCTTTTGTGTGAAATTTTCATCTCTACAGATGATTCATTTCATGTGATTTTTTTTCCTGTGACAGGACGGGAGCCTGGACATGGTTGGTGATTGGTACAAGACAGAACAGGAAGTCCAGCTTTCCCCAATAGTCATCCCAGTTTCTGTCCCTGTCTCAAGCAAAGACGCAAAGACGTTCAACAAATTCTCTAGACAAAAAGTAAAAAGTTTCACTTTTACCATATTATATCATATTCCTATTGTGTTTGGTAGGATTAATCGAATTACCCATACCCTTAAATTCCATATCAGTGACATATTCTTATTTTCCGGGCTCTAGCCTAACTAGATTCTTTTGGTGCAAATTTATTGCTTTATCCAGTGTTTTCTCAGTTTGCTCGAAACATAGCACTTCATTGACTTCATGCATGGTACTGACTATACTGATAGACTGATAGATCTCCCTGCAGATTGAGAAGAATCAGAAGGTCAAAACTCTGTCCAAGAAGTTATATCATCCCGGTCTTCTCAAGAGCTTGATCACACCCAACCTAGTAGCCGGAGGTTACCCAAGTCAACTGCGTTCACCTACGTACCTTGCCGACCACCTGCTGAACTTTGATCCACCGCCCTACACTCCCCCTCCCATGCTTAGCCCGCTCCGCCCAGGAACAGGGCTCTATTTCAACACTGTGCCCCAGTACCAGCCTTGCCTTAATCCACCTAACATCTATTCTGATAACCTGGGTGAGTGACTAATATCAAAGGTGGCATTTGTTTTCTATTAATGTCAAACTAAAAAGTTTAATTCTGACTGCTGACTTTTCTCCAGATCACAAAGATGGAATCTCATTAATTTCGGATAATACAGTAGTGAGCATAAAACCGTGAGTCATTTCTACCATCGCTGATGTTGTTTTTTTGTCACCCATTCTCCCACATGATCTTACTTAGCCTTGTTATTTTTAAACATACAGAAAGATCAACGTGGGTTCACGTTTCCAGGCTGAGATCCCCCCAATGCGCAATTCTTTGTTAATTCTGTATGATGAGCACCCTGCTCAGCTCGTCTGGGCCCCATGGGGAGACCTGAACACTAATCCTGAGACACAACAAGATGGTTTGTTACTTCCTTACTCAGACTTACAAACTCAAAATGAGTTGATATTCTTCTAAGATCTTTTGAGTACCGATTTCGAGTGTTATCAGCAAAAAGGCTCATCGGCAGTATTGAAAATTAACGGAGTGTGTGCAATTTTTCTCCCACAGTTACAGAATTCCTAAACATGTGCTGTTCCAGTGTGCTACCAGGAGGGGGCACAAACACTGAACTTGCACTTCACTGTTTGCATGAAGTTCAAGGAGACATTCTAGTAAGCTTTAATACAGGTATTGAATTTGTGTTAGCCAGCCACAGGTTGAATAAACCACCTTTTTTTTTTTTGACCAGGCCGCACTGGATTTGCTCTTAGTTAGAGGAGATTATCGGACTTCCTGTCACCCACTCAGTGACTATCACTACACAGGTATTGAAGTAGAAGTGTCCATACATCCAGTGATTTCACAGTATTTTTTTAAAGCACTATAATTTCATCTCCCACAAACTTTTAACATCAGGGTCTGACCACTGGACTGCTCAGGAAATGAGAGTCTTCCAGAAAGCTCTTCTCAATCAGACTAAGGATTTTCAGGAAATTCATAAAGCGGTAAGACCAACAAAAGGCCATACAGCTGGTTAAAACTTTCCCAACTAGAGTAATTATTTTGTTTTGCAGTTGCAAACCAAATCAGTGGCCCAGTGTGTGGAGTATTATTACACGATGAAGAAGCTGAAGAAGTTCAAGCAGCGGTGTGGAGGAATAGAAAACCCCGATGGAGCTGGAAAGAATTCTGTAGGTTTCATATGATTAAGAAATTGATTTATAATCCTTTTTATGTATGTGTGTGGAAGTCATATGGTGCCAGGAAATCTTCAAACACACTAAAGGCAATGCTTATAGGCCATTCTGATAAAAACTAATTACCTCAAGTAGTGCATTACCCCATGTGTTTGTGTTTTTCAGGTGTTTTCATAAGACAGAGTGTCACAGTGCTCATATGAAAACCCACCAGGAGAGAGAGATTTTTGGAATCAAACACCTTGTCCTATTAGGGACAAGAGACGAGGTCAAGGAAAAGATATATTAGCCATCAGATGGAGTCTTGATCTATCCCCATATTAGCCATCAGAATACCAATCAGCTTAATTTTAAAAGTTTATCAAAATATGTTTGAAGTTTTAAAGGTGATGATGTCTGTGTAATAGACAATATTTTTCATTTCCATGTTATTGATATAGTATGTAGTGTTTATAAATGGTTGTGTTTTTTTGTTTTGTTTAAACGTCAAACACGTTCAATACCAAGTTCTTCATACTTTTGGTGCAGCACTTTGCATGTTATAGAATTTGAATGTTTGGATTTTTTACTGTTTCGGGTGAAGCTGTCTAAAAAGTGCAGGCTGAAATACATCAATACTAATCCAGCAGCACGTCCATATTCTTGTTCCCTGTTTGGTATAACAGAAGTTATTTTTGCACTTCAATCTGTTTCAAACAAGCTTTAATTTGGCATGCAGTTCATGGAGTACATCTTAATCAGCTGTTACATATAGGGATAATAACCAATACCTGATGTCACAAGTTACAAGTGTCATTTTGTACATGGAATAAACAATAACTGTTTATGAAATGCATGCATGAAATGATCGATGCTTTTTTTGTTTGTTTGTTTGTAAACACATTCAAAGCTTAAGAAATGGACATTTTAATTTTAAAAATACATTTAGGACTGTACCCTGCAAATCAACACGTTATCACAAAATATTTAGCAGGCGCATAAAATGTAGCATACCGATGAATACGGCATAGTTACAAGAAGACGATCATACCATTCCCCAGAACTCCCAGCTTCCAAACACTAAAGAAAGGTAGTGTAATACTTTCCTTATACGGAATAAGAATCAGCATTATTTAAAATTTGAGTTGACAATTTTTGTGGTTATTCTAAATAAAACTGTTAGTAGCTGCACAACTGTTAAACTGTAAAAATAGTCGCTTCTTATTGACTAAACTTTTTTTTTTAACAATGACAAAACCCCAAGGAGCTTATTTTTATACTTGTTAAAAATAAAGATTATGAAAGTATTGAGTTCAATACATTATATACTGTACATTCAAGCACTTTGAGAGTGCAAGGGAGCCATCGGTCAACAAACAGTAATCATAGCCCTTCTTTACTTAAACCTTATTATCATAGGAAACTAAAGTCTGATACAGACTGTCTCTACTTTGGTTCCCACTCAGACCACTGTTATGTTCAGTCTCTCTATGTCCTGAAAGACCACCCTTAAGCTGCTCTACATAATCGCAGTTCTGATGAAGAAACAATACTTGGTCAAGATATTCTGTTCCTAGCATAGCTCTTCTGTGGGTCACAGGGGATTCCCTTGGTGCAAAAGCACGCTCAGCAGGAATAGCTGTAGCTGGGATTGAAAGATATTTTCGTGCAAGTCGGGCCACCGCAGGAAAGCGGTGCTCTTTGTTACGCCACCAGTGAAGAGGTGAGAGGCTACGTTTGCAAAGCGGCTCTGCTATGTAATTCTCCAGCTGCTGCTGGATTTCAGGCATTCGTTCAGTAGGATCCTCTCCTAGAAGAATGTCATACATACTTTGAGGAACAGAACTTATTCGCATACGGGCAGTGAGTTGCCGATCACATGCCAGTGTAGATGACAGTCCAGCCAAGCTGGCTGTTCGTTTACGTCCGCCCGTAGCTTTGGAAGGTGAATCCACAATTATATTTTCATTTATGTGTTCTGGAGATGAGACAGCTACAAAATTATCATTCTGCTGAAGTTCAATGCTGTCACCTTCCTCTGGACATGAGGCACATGACTCAGGGGAATCCAGTGATGCCACTGTGGGAATAGGTAGTTGGTCATCCAATCCCAAAACAGCAGTCTCCCCTCCTGTTTCATTCTCTCTCACTTCCAAGCCCCTGTCTATATCTTGGTCAACCTCTCTATCATCTGTGTAAGCCTGAACAGATAACAACTCTTTAACCTTGTCATGCAGCTTACTGCGAGCATGTGGGCTTAAAAATCGCATCTCCTTGAACCTTGGGTCCAGGAATGATGACAGGACAGCAGGACTGTCGAGCAAAGACTCCTCATCAGTCAGTCTCCAGCGCTTTTCCATCCCATTGCGGATCCTTTCCATGACTCCCCTGACCACGGGACAGCTGCACTCAGTCATGTTCTGCCCCAGGATTCTTGACACACCTTGGAGGCATGGCATCAAGGAAGAAATAGATGCATTAATGTCTTCACTCAGAAAGGATGCTGCGATTCGTACCGTTCTTAGCACCGGGACCAATTCATGTAATAAACGCCACTGATGGTCAGCCAAATTAGGAGCAGCCTTTTGGTCTTCCAACACTGAGCTAACCACCCACTTAAGCTCAAGAAGTCTTTCACACATGTCAATGGCTGTGGCCCAACGCCCTGGGTCATCTAGGACCAGCCGTGCTGCACCTTTGTCGGCAGCTTCTGCTTTTTGATTTAGAGCTGCTGCAGAATTAACATCGTGTTGGAAGTGTAGAACAATTCCACGAGCATCCTCAAGTGCCTGTCTGACAGTCTCTACATAAAGTCCTTCTTGGACACACATCTTGAGGGCTTCCCCTGCGCAAGGAATTGGTTCCCATCCCTCTGGAAGGGACTGAATGGGAGCATGACTGGGTCCCGGAAATTCCTGTTGATAGTCTTGATCAAGAGTCATGCTTCCTTGCCTCCTGCACTCCATACCCCAGGGAGTGTCATAAACAACACAGAACACGTAACTCTCAGGGAGGTGGAATTCTGAAAGAACTGCTTTTAATGTGTATGCAAACTTAGCCAGCCCACTGTTCATGGCGTTGCCTTTGTATTCTGGTATTGGACGAGTCTCTAAAATACAGCGGGCCAGTTGCCAGTTAGAGTCAACAAAATGTGCACTGACAGTGAGGTAGAACTGGCCACTTCCTTCGACCCCACATCCTTCCACGGAGCGCCAGTGTTCAGTGCAAATGGCCAAACATCGGGCAGAAAGGCCTGTTTGAAGATGCTGCTGAAGACATTGCTTGAGAATGTGGTAGCGATGCCACAAAAGGTTCCCGAGCAAAGATGGTGATGGAACGGGATAATTGGGTTCAAGGCAACTAAGCAAGAGTCTGAATCCCCTCTCTTCTACAACTGAAAAAGGTTGCAGGTCTCTGTACACCATTTCCAAAATTAGATCTGTGACAAGTCCTGCTCGCTTATCACTGTAGCCCCTTGCACCACTGTTGTTGCTGCCACCACTGTTGTTAAGTGTGGTGTTAAGCTCATCTGGGGAAAATCTGTAAGATTGTTCTATATCCTGACTGGGAAGGGAATTTGAATTTGAAGTGCCAACACCTGCAGAACCAGGGACATATGTAGTGCAGGTATGTTTGGCCTCACCTGCCTCAGCTGATAGTTCTTCATGCTGCTCCTCTTTGACAATAACAGGTACTACCGGCTGGAACGATCCAGTCGGCGCTTCCATGGTCACATTAGATGTTGGGAATCTGCCATCAAGTAAAGTGGATGTAGCAATGTGTTGACGTAATGCTGAGGGGTTTGGGACTTCGGCAGTGTTGGGAGGTGGAACAGCTCCGTCACGAATGCTGTGCTTCCGTCCCAGGTGCTCTCTCATCGACGTAGTGCTGTTGTGAAAGGACAGCTGTCTCTTGCAATGGTTACACTCAACACGATGCATACTAAGCTGGGTGTAGTGGTTCCACACTTTGGATGTGCGACGTTCTGAGAAAGGTAACATGCGATCCATTCTTCTCCTCAGAGTCGATGTACCGAGACTAACAGGCCGTCTTCGACCCGGGAACTCCATGCGTGTGGTTTTTGTTTTGCTAGAACATAAACAAAGTGTTAACTGTGTGTAGAATATACAGTCATAGTCGTCAGTCTTATTACAATCATGACAATTTCATATTTTACCAAAATTATTTCGTCAGAACAGAATGAATGAATGGATGGATGGTGTTTCATGTATACAGAATGTTGTATGTTAATTCCACACCTATTAGATGGATGGATGTATGCATGGATGGATGGATGGATGGTGTTTCATGTATACAAATGTTGTATGTTAATTCCAGACCTAATGGATGGATGGATGGATGGATGGATGGATGGATGGGAGGTGTTTCATGTATACGAATGTTGTATGTTAATTCCAGACCTGATGAATGGATGGATGGATGGATGGATGGATGGATGGTATTTTATGTATACAGAATGTTGTATATTCATTACAGACCTAACAGTGGATGTAATAATACAACTGTGTTCTAAAGTTAATTTTAAGCACATGGTTAAATCATGTGGCACAGTCATGTTTTACTGTAAAAAAAAACTTTAATGTTCTAACGTTACAGCATTTAAATCACGTTACAAATCGCGTGCCAATTCCACGTAAAGCGTGCGTCCCTGCGTCACAGTCCAGCACGTGCGCGTTACACGCGTTCGCAATCACGTATCAAAATTTTGCATTAAAAACAATACCTACAATAATGACGTTTATAACATCATAGAATTCCAAAAACGGCCTCCGTTCACATTTTGCGACCTCTACACTGGAAATGCTTCCCGCGGTTGCTGATGAGGGACCGGTGTATTTTACGTGACAACAAGAAAAACGAAATGTCTCCGACATACGCAGGTATGTACAAACACGCCAGTTTGTGTTCGATATAAACTTCCTACAGCACGTCCTGGCGTGTTAGGGTGCTACTATATACGTGAACAATATCTAACTTGCAAATGACAATGTTCAAACTTGTTAGTTACGTTTGCTTCCGTCCGCTTCAAGGACTACTTTTTTGTGACGGTCCCTGAGATTTCTGCGTCGTAGAATATACTTCCGAATCCCTAGTGACGTTCATAACAACAAAACAGACGTGAATCGTGGTGTGTGTGTGAGAGAGAGAGAGCAAAACAAATAAGGTTGTATATCTTTCTCAGAGAAAACTGGATACGGTGTACGTGATATAAAAAATGGATTATTCTGGAAAAGAAAAAGAAGCCTTGGCTCTGATCGACGCAGCTGACAAGAAAATGCAAATGTCGGCATCTTTGTTTGGGAAGTTTCTCGGGTACGTGGTCGTGTTTTTATTTTTGGGGGAAGCATCGAGCATTGTCCACTATGTCTAAGACCCCGAGTCTTTCATTACAGGTTAGGAAAAAGATCCTTGAGGATTGATTAGTTAATTAATTAATCATTACTTAAGTGCACGTGGGTTTCCCCAGGGTTCTCTGGTTTCTTCCCCTGCATTGTAAACATTACAGTAGGTCTAATTTGTCCCTGATGGGGACAGTGGGTCATGTGAAGCACCTTTTCATCCAAGCTGTATTCCAGCATCACACTCAGTGATAGAACAGGATAAAGATGGGTGGGGTGGGGTGGGGTGTTATGACATACATACATATATATATATTAAGAGATGGATTGCGACCCAAAATCCATCTTTAAACATGTTACTACTAAAAAAAAAAATAAAAGAATGATTATAACTGAACAACTAACTAGTATTACAACTGTTTTCTAGGAGCTCTTCTAAAGCAGAGGAAGCTTGTGACATGTACACGAGGGCTGCCAATATGTTCAAGATGGCCAAGAACTGGCATGGTACGTCTTCGATAACACCGTCTCATTAACATACGGGTTGCTTTTAAACAACAACGTCTTCACAACGTTTTTTTTTTTCTTTCAGCTGCAGGTGATGCGTTCTGCAAAGCTGCACGAGTGCACTTGAAAACCCAAAATAAGCACAATGCCGCCGTCAGCTTTATCGACGCTGGCAATGCCTACAAAAAAGCAGATCCAAAAGGTTAGGAGTTTGCTGTCTTGTTCTGAAAGAACTGTGATTAGTTTCAGATGACGTGGTGAAGCATTTAACTGCATGTCCTTCTTTCCTCAGAGGCTATCAAGTGTCTGACACGGGCGATCGACATCTACACTGACATGGTGAGAAACGACAGCCGAGGACTTGAGCTCCGAATCATCCTCTAACACCTCGGTCTTCACCTCGCAATGACTAGAGTCTAGCTGATAGTTCTTACTTTCATTCGTTTGTTCTTTCTTTCTTTCTTTCTTTCTTTCTTTCTTTCTGTCTCTTCCTTCCTTCCTTCCTTCCTCTCTTCCTTTCTTCCTTCCTGTTTTATTTATTTCTTTCTTTCTTTCCTATTTTTTTCTTTGTTTTTTCTCTTCCTTCCTTTCATTCATTCATCTATTCATTCATTATAAGTGGGTCCTTGATATTTCACATACATAATTCCTGTACTTCTGTTCTCGGATTCTGGAAAGAAATCAGATTATTTCGTGTTTGTGTGTTTTTAAAAATTTTAAATCTCTCCTGTTGACACTTAAAAACAAGCTCAGCTTTGTAAAATCAGTGAAAAAAGTCTCTGACTAGGTTGTATTTACTTTTCTGGTATCATCTTCTTATCCTCCACAGGGACGTTTCACCATCGCGGCCAAACACCACATCACTGTCGCTGAAATCTATGAGTCTGATTTACTGGATGTTGATAAGGTGAGATAAAGTGGGAATGATATACAGCCAGTAAAGTTAGACAGCGTCTGTGTCAGCCTCAGCACACTATATCTGTCCAGTGATTACAAAAGGAATTGATTTAGAAAGGGGGAAAAAGGAAGTTTTTATTTTTAATATTTAATATTGATCTTTTTTTTTTTAATAATCACAGGCCGTTGCGCATTACGAACAGGCTGGTGAATACTACAAAGGAGAAGAGTCTACAAGGTACTTTAAGGTTACGTTTAAAAAAATAATAATTATTATTATTATTATTAAGAAAAAAGCACGTGAATTAAATTGTAAACCAAACACACCGTCTAATCTGTTTTTCTCTTCTAGCTCTGCCAACAAGTGCCTTCTTAAAGTCGCTATGTACGCCGCTCAGCTTGAACGGTACCAAAAAGCTATAGAGATCTATGAACAGGTCAGTATTTATTAACACCGTTAAATCCTACACAAGCTTCTGTTGTTTGTTTGTTTGTTTGTTTATTTATTTATTTTTGTGATAATCTGTGTTCAGATTGGGACCTACTGCATGGATAACACCCTGCTGAAGTACGGCGCAAAGGATCACTTCTTCAAAGCAGCACTGTGTCACTTTTGTGTCGATATGCTGAACGCCAAGGTGACTTGTTTTTGTTTTGTTATTAGCGGGTTGCTAACACTGTCACCGAAATGTCTTACTGATTTGTTTCTCTCTTATCTAGCTGGCTGTTCAACGATATGAGGAAATGTTTCCTGCCTTCTCAGACTGCAGGGAGTGCAAACTCATGAAGGTTGGTTTTATTGATTTATCTATTTATTTTTTAAAATCGCCGTTATTGCCTTGGCTTGAGTGATGCGATACGACCTCTTGTTCAAATAGAAACTTTTCCAAGCGCAAGAGGAGCAAGACGTCGACGCATACACAAACGCTGTAAGTCTGGAACTCACCAGCGCTCTGGTGTAAATGTTATGTTAGAAGTGTAAACGGTTTTCCTCGTATGATCAGTTCAAGGACCCACCGTTGTCTGTTGTCGCTTTCAGGTGAAAGAGTTCGACACGGTCACACGGTTGGATCAGTGGCACACCACCATGTTGCTGCGGATCAAGAAGGGCATTCAGGAGGACGAGAACGATCTCCGCTAACAATGTGCATTGTGTAATCCTCTGACTCATGACGTCAACCTTTCCGACTTATTCATCGACCATTTTTCCGTTAATCAGCTAAAAGTTCACCTTGTGGAGCTGTTTGTCAATCCAAGTATTAATTTTTTTTTTTTTTTTTGTGGGTGATTGATGCCAAATTCTATATTCTGCAATCCTTAGATCACGTTTTTTGTTACATCCGAACACTATATGCTGCTTGGAAGTTTTCACTAGATTTACATTTCTGTTCCACGTTGTTTAAATGGAGCTGTGGAACTGAGACTGCCACAAGTGAAAGCGGTAATTTGAGAACTTAACGATTCACTAATTCGGATCACGTCCTTGTCTGGTGTTTGATTCTTCTTTAACTATTGTGTATCAGGTACCTCACACTGCTGTGAAGCTGCACAGCATTTCCTTAGGTGGTGGTGTTTTTTTTTTTTAATGTTTACAAATCATTGTAATTTATTTGTTTATTTAAAGTTCAGTTCTAGCTACAGTTTGTACAAGGAACATGACTGAAACTAAACGATGAAAGCAAACGGCATGAAGATTGAACCTGGCTTGTTGCCAGCTTGTTTCATCCAAGCTGAAGCGATTAATAAAAGATTTTTTGACTCTTTTGGTCTGTTTATGAAGTTCTTCATGAATGCCTCATCCAGAATTAACATACTATACATTGGACTGTTGAGAAGTTAAACATGATAGGATGAGCTGTTACACTGCATGGTTAAAAAGAGGTTTTATCCACATCACTTATATTATTACACCAGCTATAAACCTGAAGATTTTCCTGTGTTGGGAAAGATACAGTATGATGACATCACAGGCTCCTTCCAAAAAAAATGCTAAATCAACATACTGTATATTATTTTAAGACTTACATGCTTTTGTAATAAATCCGTTACTTTATTGGTTGTAACCTAATTGGTCATTAAACAATTGGTCATTTGGCCAATAGGAATCGACCATTGTATAATAACAGTTAATGATGTCGGTTCACTGTGTGTCATTTAGTTTTAATCTTCCTCCTCTTCTTCCTCTTCCTCTGCATCGTTGTCCTCCAGCGCAGCCTGCTTTTCCTCATGTGCTTCCTTCAGAGCCTCTTCCTCCTGCAGACTGGGGTCCAGTGCCTCTGAAATCTCGGGGCCACTGGGGTACTCGGGCTCTGGAGGATGAGGCAGTGCTGGGGTAAAGGCCTCACCCAAGTACTTCAGCCCCCAGCCAATGTAAATGTTCTCGAATTTCCTGTTGCAAAATTGGGTTATGTAATCAGATTTATATCATAGCAAAACAAATTTACAGAACTTGAGGTTATTAAAAAGGAAGTGCCTCGAGAGCTGAGAAAAATAAAAGAGAGAGGTCTTACTTGCCACACGCATACGCATAGGCTCCAGGCCACAAGTTGGAGCGCACATAAGCAACGGCGTACTGGGAGATTAGATTTGAAGAGATCCTGGGACTCCAGGGAGCAGTATTATTAACCTCTGAAATATCAGATCATGTTCATTAGGACGTTCACAGGAAGAACACGACTGACACCTACGTCAAGTTTAAGACTCACCTGCATCCTCTGACAGTGGTGTGAGAAGCGGCGGACCAATCTCAGGCTCGGGCTCATCAGGCTCTTCTTCCTTCTCCTCTTCCTCTGCATCTTCGTCACGGACATTATCTAAATTTTCAGCCAGATTGACCCACACACAACGACCCTGGTGTGTGCACAAAGATCATCAGGAATGCTTGGTTTCTGCGGCGTGGTCACATGTCCGCCAAATCAATCAAAAGTCTTAATTGAGACTAATGTTAGCCATTTAAAGGGGTTTGTAAAGTTATGTGTATGGAAAAAGAAACACTGGAGATCAGATATTTAGTAAAAACATCTCTAGAGAGATCAGCATGCAGGCTGACAGAACCTCCGAACAGCATGATGATTCGATCACTTTTTCTCACCTGCATGAGAATGTGCTGGGTGTGGTGAACCCACGCCGACAGCGAATCGGCCATGTCTTGCACCGGGATACCCTCGAAGTCCAGGTTCTCCTCGACACTGTCTCGCGCTCCCTCTTCCTCCTCTTCACCCTCCTCCTCCCTGAACTGATAGAAACCCAGTGGACTGACCTGGGTGCCTGCTGAGATGCGGGCAATCTGGGCACGCAGGTAGTTGGCTTCATTACCAGGGAATGGCGGATAGCTCACGATGGGCGTGTCCAGGCGCCCAGTTAAGAACTTACGAATTTGTCGCGCAGCTGTGATCTGAGCTGGAGTGATGTCAGGAAGGCGGACCCAGGGCAAGCCCGGCTCACTGCACACAAAATAGGTGAACTTGTTGGTGCCGGAGCGACGAGGTTCTTTTGGGACTGGGGCAGGTTGTTTGTAGCTTGATTTGGGGACAGGATCTAGCTAAACAGTATGACAAAAAAAATAAAAAAAATAATTCATGTGTACACAGGTCAGTAAAGGAATTACTTTAAAACCTTGATTACCTCATCCTCTTCATGAGCGTTGTATTCTTGCCCTTCCTCTTCTTCTTCTTCTTCTTCCTCTTCTTCTTCATTATCTCCATCCCTGAATTCAACTTCAGCCACTATGTAGTTCCCTTCAATACCCAGGATTTTGCCCCAGAATCGGCAGCGTTGCAGGGGCTGAATGTCTACTAGCTGCTTCAGGGACAGATGGATCCTGTGCATCTCTTCCCGTCCCAGACCAACCCCAATCTGCTCCAGAAAGAAGTTAATCTCGGCCAAATTGGGCAGGGGTGTCTCCAACTAGAAGGAAAACAAATATAGCAAATGAGAAACTCTGCTCTTGATGTTCCCATGCAGTAGATTATTAGCTGTGATTTGATTCCGTATGTTGATGTATTTCCTTCTGAAACAGGGAGTCAAAGTGACGTAAGTACAACTTTGTTATGCTACCAAACAGTGCAAAAGAAAAGCGATTTTAATTTATGACAATACCACAGACATCCACAGCCAGAAAGCAAAGAGACTTAGCTGTGCGCTCTAGGTTTGAGGAGTAACGTTACTTTCTCTCCGCTGTCGATTACTGTGACATTAATCATTCGTGGGCAGCTGTGAGAACATGTATGTGGAAGAGGGCATATAACATTTACACACCTCTTAGTATGTTTCTCTGCACTGGTGCAGTTCAAAAAGGTGTGTGTCTTATTTAACCACATTTGTATATTTAGTTCTCTGCTTAAATATGAGAAACGAGATGGGTTGCTATATCTCATTAATAGTTAAATACACAGTTGCAAGGGCTAAAAGCCACGGCAATCATAGAATCTCCCTGAAAGAAAACTCTCCTGACCAGCACCTCTTCATGTTCTTTCTCGTCCCCATGGTTAAACAGTGCTCTCTGTCGCTCGGCCAGCAGCTCAGATGATGTTGTGTGCTCTGCTTCCCGCAGCGTGCTCTGCTTGTCCTGCCACATGCTACGCTTAACCTCCAGACTCAGATCTTCAATCACATCTACCGCGTTCTCTGGTCGCTCGTCCATCACTCTGGTTAGCAGGCGAACCAGATGATCGTAGCTGAAGATGCAACACATCAACATTCTCTTACTTACTTTTTAAAATTATCATTATTTACATATTATACACATTATTTTTATAACCATTGTTTTTTTTATTTTTATGCTTCTCCACTATTATTATGCACCAACACACCAAGACAAATTCCTGTACATGTAGACCTTATAGTACGTGGCAATAAACCAGATTCTGATTCTGATTCTGATTCTGATATGTTTGTTGATTTTGAGGATAATTTGTGATTAGCTGATGCACTGGAACTTTATCCGTTTGAGCAGAAAGAACTAATTTAGACTAAATGATTAAAGTGCTGCTGCATCACTCTTTTTAGACAGAGTTAGATGAAGCAAGGGCTAAATCCTACTACAGCACTATTGGCAGGTAGTCGAGTGGTATTTTGGGTAATGTAGTAAATCAGTAACCAAAGTAAAAATAAAGTTTTTAAAGACGTTAAATGTCTAGGTTTTTTTTAGTTTGTTTGTTTTTTTTGTTTTGTTTTTACATCAGCAGCCGAGGCTAAATTTCACTATGAGTTGGCAAAAAAAAACAACAAAAAAAAACATATTACGTATATGTATGTGTAATGTATATGCACAAAAAATATACATATACATATATGTTTTATATTTAATACATATACAGTGTTTTTTGTGTTTGACACACACACACAAAATATTTATGTATTAGATATACATAAAACATATGTATTTATACTTTTTTTGTGTGTATATATATATATATATATATATGAATTAAAAGGAATTATATATATATATATATATATATATATATATATATATATATATATATATACACACACACACACACACAAAATATATATATAAATACATAATATGCATATGTTTTATATCTAATACATAAATATTTTGTGTGTGTGTGTCAAACACAAAAAACACTGTATATATTTTTGTGTTAAAGTTACTCACAGGTTAATGTTTGTTTTTGTGCTGTTCTTCAACAGGAAAGCTTTGAAGCACGTTGCAGCCTCCTGCCTTTGGGCAGCTGGATTTTCCTCAGACCTCTCCATCTTTCTGTCGTTCGGTTAAAATAAAGATAAAAGAAGTAATAAAACTGTAATTAATGCGTTATGTTGTCTTTACCGCTGGCTATAAACAGCGCCAGGTCGTTGCCTAAGACACCACACATTAACAATTTAGGTTGCTATGGTACCGGGACAGTCCAAATCTGATTGGCTGTGCGAGAGACTTGACGGAATCTGATTGGCTAAACCTCAGCTGAAGTTTGCTCTGTGGTCTACTGCTACAAGTTACACTCTCTCACCTCTAGATGGCGCCATGTAACACGCTAATATCATTGAAGCTGTAAAGGTTCCGCTTAATTCTTCTTGACTGATCCTCCTTCACAAAGTTTATTACAAACATGTCGACTTAATATGAGACAAAGAGGAATATACCATCACTACAATAAAGTAAACAAAGGCAAAAGGGAACATTGCATCTTCCTTCACATTGGAGCTGTTAAAGTTTTTAGGTTCATATTTAATCATCAAAATAAATACTTGGACAAAAGATAACTGTATACAGGGAGTTCTTTATTATTGAGACATAACCTTTTGTGGATGACGTACAAAAGCGATATTTTTTTCTACAACAGTAGAGAACTGAGGAAACCATCAAAGTAATCAGAATAAAGGATAACTTCCATCATTGGTTCTAAATCTTAAACTCAATACACAAATATGATGCACTTGGATTGTGTTTATGCTTGTTTTATTCAGGATCGTTTGCTTGCATCTCAGGTTCTGCTCCACTGTCCTCCACCACTTCTTGGGGGTGGTCTTCAGCAGGCTCAGCGATACTCGTCTCCATTGGTTCCTCAGCCTTTGCCTGGGAAACGCTGGTGGCTCCGGATTCATTTACAAGTACTTCAACCTGCCATCATTATAAGTTATGGTTAGGCCGTGAATACACCATACTGACACGAGGGTAACATAATTATCAGTTGAGAATACGGACAAAAGCACCAGTTATATACGCATACAAATTCTTACTTGTGTTGCTGCTTCGGTGGCGATCTCTAGACCTTCGTTACCTGCCTCTCCTTCCTCCATAGGCTCCTCCATTTCCTCCTTTCTGGCTATTGACTCAGAAGGTACAAGTTCAGTAGGAGCTACTACAACGGGAGCTGGAGTTTCCACTTGCGTTATGGGCCTCACAAATGGCTGGGAGTGTATCTAAAGGATAAAATAGTACTTTAATTGCACTTTCCTGAGACATTTTATTATTAGTAGTTATTATACTGCATTTACAAGTCAGACCTCTCTTTCTTCCTGCACTTTCATGTGTTCAGGTTCATGCTGGGGTGGTTCTGGCTCTGGTATCCTGATGTTAGCTTCCAAAATAGCCATGATGGATGATGGAATGTGGGCTTGCTATATACACACACACAAAAATACAAAGTGAACAAATCTTACTACTAAAATAGAATACAGATCATAGCAGGACTTTGGATGGTGATGTTTCTTTACCTGGTGTGGGGTGAAGGAGCGCACATGCTGTAGGAGAGGATCTCTCATCTCTGGACAGCGCTCGAACACGCTGGATAGCTGAGCAGAAGGCAGTTGCAGCAGAACGGTGTACGATTGCGGCTTGGTGCGCTGGCAGCACTTCACAAAACCTTCCCACACCTTGGGGTACTTCCACACCTATACACATCAACATCATAGACTAAGCTTTTAATAATTAAAGTAAGTGGAAATACTAATCATGATGATAAAATTTAAATGCTTGCATTGTCTCATTATTAAGCCATAAGGACATTAGTCTCAAAGCGAGCGACGCACCTGCTTGGGGATCAGGCGAGAGAGGATGTTCATGACGAAGCCGCCTAGGCGAGGGTACATTGTAAGTGATTGGATGACGGTTCGCATGAGCAGCATAGGAAGAGGACTCTGCTCCATTAGCTGCTGCATCACCACAGCCAGCACCTCTGATGTGTACACGTTCTTCTCGCCGAAGCACAGGTTCGTAGCTACAGGTTCGATGGTTAGAGATGTAAAGAAAGTCATGAACGCCTACAGGTTTTTTAAACAAGCGCAAACTACTTGTACTTGCTCGTCTGAGTACCGTACCCTGAAAACGAGGCTCGTCTAAAGCACTAACCTTTGATGATGGACTTCATGTCACACTTGGTGGAGTCGATGTTATGGAGAGCGATGAGGAGTTCACCGGGAGTCAGCGGAGACACGGAGGAACTTCCTTCACCTGAAGAGTACGCACAAGATTATTATAAAGGTTTCGAGAAGATTTACACTACCGAAAGCTATCCGAGATCTCAAACTGCTTGTATGCATAAATGTTGGCACCTCTTGGAGCAACATTGCTTCTTGGTTAACATGAGCAATCGAAACTTTTAAATGAAAAGTAAAATAAATGCAAGTCAGATATCAGTCAGGTTTAAATATTAAATATTAAAAAGACGACTGTAATGGATCCTTACTGTGTTGCGTGCCCAGCAGGCGATTGAAGACCTCCTTGACTACTATAGGGTTGAGCTTGATGAGTTTGGGTAAAGCCTGGATCACCTCTTTCTGTTAAATGCAGTTAAAGTGCTATTAAACGATGCACTCCTATAATCCATAACACATCAGTTACAGAGAGAGTAAAATGTAAACATGGAAGACGACGGACCTTTTCCAAGCCGTTGATGACCGGGATGAGGAAGCGCACATCTGGCACTCGTTTGTGATAGAGATCTCGTACACGCTCCACCAGATCTGGAGACGGAGGGACTGCAGCAAGACAGAGGATAAGACGCAAAGTAAGTCCATGGCTGCTAAGGTAAACAAACCGTTTGTGTCAAAAGACATCCGAATGACATGATATGCACCTTTATCAGTCAATATGTGCAGACAGCGAGTGACCAAAGTCTCTGCTCCCTTGGGACAGTTTTCAACAAGCAGCAGCAGATCAGGAGAGTTCATGCCCATTCCCCTGATCTGAAGATTACAAGTAGTAAATTATCATTTGGTGCAAATGTACAAGTTTGTATCACACGGAGATGTTTAAGCAAAACCAGAGACACGACGAGAGTCTACACTGGAAAGTGATTTTAGTCTTACAGGCTGCTCGATGACGCGGAGCACGCTACGCTTGATGTCAGCGATGGCTTCGGTGTAGACGGCGGCTAACTCGTGGACCAAGCGGTGATTGAGAGGAAGGAGGGAGAGGTAGAGGTACAAACACTGTCTCACCGTCTCCTCCGTCCAGGGAGCAGCCACCTCTGAGCACAACAATGTTAGAACATAGTTCCAATATTTCTGAATGGCAACCAACATTTAAGGCACCTAACCTACATGTTTTTGTTTTTTTTAAGTAACTGATAATCAAAGACGCTTTTTTCGAACCTGTGTCCTCTCCAACCCCGAACAGAAGCGATGGTGGGTTCGGGTGGACGAGCAGCTGCATGTAGTTCAGAGCAAACTTTTCGATGTAGTCTCGCAGGTGGTCCTTCTCATACATCCATTTGATGATGTTCAGAGCGGCTGAGCGGACCTTTGACAAACAGATGCAGATTTGTTACACGGACACTGCGGCAAGGAAATGGAAAGGAGATGATACGCAGGAGGAGGAAAATGTATAGGTACAAAGAAAAAAAAAAAAAGACTTTTTCTTTCTCGTGAGAGCTGAGATCCAGGAGAACGTGAAGGTACTGGAACTGTCTGGAAGGACGCTTCAGGATGAGATCTTTCAGAGTGGGCATGCCGAGGTAAACACGAGACTGCAACCACACACACACACACACACACACACACACTTTCATTTAACGATAGCCTGTTCTTTATTCTACTTTTCATTCCTTTCAGCAAATTAATTAACTTGACGTGTGTCGAACGCTTAAATCCGATTGGTCGGAAGGAGCGGAGGTGAAATTCACTGGTTTTGTTTAATGCACTTATTCTAATCCACTGTCATTTCTATAGTAACAACGTACAAACGGAATCGTATGGCAGATGTGAACCGCGGACAGATTTTCTATACAGTGAGCTTTTCTCTATGTAGCCTATAAACACTTGTTACAAAATACCGTGAGACGATAAAAGCATGAGCAGATTCGATAAACCCACTGCATGACTGCATGGATGTACTGGAATGCTTGTGTGCCTCACCTCATCCTCACAGTAGCGCCGGATCACCTCCAGGGCTGATTCTGTGATCAGAGGAGCCTCAAGCACCAGCTTATTGAACAGCCTGAAATAAAAAATTGAGATAAATACAAGCAGGTTTGATTTAAATGGGCTGAACGGCGCACACAGCAAAAACCCATGAGACATAATTATGTCAGTAAAGAAATCATCTGGATGTAATCATCATGTTAGAGACCACATGCACCCTTATGGTTTCTAATGCTGCACACTGAAATCATTTCGAATGGTTTGTGAGGTTTATGGAACTACAATATTGAGATTCACCCGTCTCTCTGTTCAGGCCGCTCCTGTAGGCCCGAGAGCAGAGTGAACAAGCTGTGCTCGTAGCTTTCCAGCGATCCGGACGGCAGCTGGCTCAGGTACTGGTTGTACTCCTGATAGAGAAGAGCGAACGCCAGGTCGATGCGGCTCCGGATATCCTCCAGGATGAAACGCAGCATGTCGTCCTTCATCGCACCCTTGAACTGGGTGATCAATCTTGCTAGCAGTTTCACGCGAACCTGGTAGACATCGGAATTGTCTATCAATCAATCAATCGTCTCATCTAATATCTAATCTGTCAACCTATGCTTGATGTGTATAGAGTCTGTATAAAAGATGGGACTCTGAGATTGGTGCGTCTGCTTACGTGGGACATCCCGCTTCTTGCGATGGCCTTTTCCGCTTGGAGGATGCGTCTGACGGCCATGCTGGTTAGCTTGTCCAGTTGGGCTTCGGACAAGGGCTGGACCACGTCGGCCAGCCGGAAGACTTTCTTTCGTCCGCTGCTCCCAGGAGCTCTGATCGCAAAAAAAAAAAAAAGAGGAGAAATTTTAAAAAATGTTAAAATAACAATAAGGAAGACATATTACAAGCTCTGTGTTTCAGTACAAGGTTTGTACTTTGGCTGTGTAGAAGGCAGAATGGGTTCTGGAAGTTTCTTGGCCTGAGGAGTCTCCTCGGTGGCTTCGGTCTTGTAGGCCCCCACTACAGAGATGGCCTGACCCAGAGACACCGCCGACACTTTCCGGATGATGATGGGATCTTTAGAACTGGTCTCGGCCACGGCAGACTCGGCCTCTCCTTCCTTCCCTTCTTCATCTCTGGCTTTGCACTGCTCCAGACCTGAAGGTTAGAGAGGGAGATGAGGGCATTTTGTCTCTCAGATCCCTTTAAATTTGCAGAATGGATTAGTTTAAGTGCAGATTATACTGTTAATAAATGAGAGCTGTAAAGTGTGTATGTACGTGTGCTTAAAACGTGTAGAAATATATGTATATAATAAAACAAAATAAATCTCCAGACCTGGGCCAAGTCCACTTGAGGTCATCTGTGTGGCCATGAGCCTGGCCAGATGTTTGATTTGGGAATCCGTGCCTGCCGACTCCACAGGTGTGTAAGTAGCTTGGAAGGAGGCTGGCATGTTGTCCGGCAGGTAAACCATGCTAATAAGCACCTGAAGCAGGAAATGTAATGACCCGATGAGCGTTCATACTTCAGTATTTCCAAATCTGTGTACTTAAGTATCCCTGAGCAAAGTGTTTACCAGGTTGGCTACGTTCTCTGGTGAGAGCAGAGGCAGCAAGAACTCGGCGGTGAGATCTATAGCAGACTGCGTGCCTGTGGTGGCCAGAGGCTTGGGGGCAATGACGGGTGCCGGCTCCTCCTTATCGTCGTCATCCTCAGTGGGTTCTAATACAAGCAGGAATGTTAATCATTTTCGGGGTGAAGATGGCACAGAAAAAGTCACGCTAGAAAGCTTTTATCAGTACAGCAATGTCATGAGGGTTTAAACTGACACTGGACAGTATGTCTCTCCACATACCTATTTTGATCCTCTTGCCCTCGCTGTAAGGCTCGTGCCGTGGTCTCTTGCGTACCTGTGCGGCGGCAGGCATGCAGCGGGCGATCTCGTTCTGGGCCATCCCCAGGTCTAGCAGGAGTGTGGAGATCTGGCTGTGGAAGTCTACGCTGCTCTGGTGCCGCAGCACAGCCACCAGATGCAGCTTAAGGCTCTTGCGTACGCTGCTCACCTGAGACTTGGCAAGAGTCGGGGGGAGGTTTGCTAGGAAGGGTGAGAACAATATATTTACAAAAGATACAGCAGGGTGCTTGGCGAGAAATATAGTTTAATAGTAATTGGTTGTAGAGGTTGTAGAGATTTAAGGAAATGTTTGACACAGTGTCGCTTTTTTCTGCAACTGTTTGTCAGTAAATGAACTAGTTTGAAATAATCTACTGCTTTGCCCGAGTAAACCTAACTGACCTAGGCCCCATACTCAGACCTGATCACTTACCGTGTAGAGTCTCGTAAGCTTGTATGACCTCGGACATGAACATGGGTCTCTGTCTGGCTAGCGTAGCCAGTGAGCCTAGAGCTGTGGTCAGGTTAATGCTGGAGATTGCCGGGTGAACCATGAACTTCAGGAGCTGCTCCAGAGCAGACTTTCCCTCTTCACACAGGACATCTGAGAGAAAAAAATAAAACATGAATGAACTGAAGAAGGAGAAGCCAAAAATAATCCACTAGTTGTTGTGCTTCTATTTATCGCATTTTGAACAGGTCAAGTTTTTTGGCGGTTTAAAAACGATGTAATGTAAAAACTGAAAACCTATGTGATGATGTTATATGTCATCATCATCCAGTCCGGCTCCACCCACCGTAGCGAATGTACGAATGATCCTTTGGAACTTTGTCCAGGCTGATGTCCCCTTCTTGCTTCTTGGGGACGTCCGAATCGGACGTGCGCGGTGACAGAGTGATGATGAGCGACTCTGTGAATTTGATGGCGTGTGTGCGAACGCCGTCGTTGTCGGAGTCGAGCAGAGCCAAAACATCTCCCTTCATCTGGGTCACCATGTCCCAGCATCCCTCCTGCACGTCCGAAATGCTCTTTGTCCGCAGCAGCCACTGGTGACACAAACCAGAACATTACGGGTTACAATTAAAGACTCACTTTTATTTATTTATTTTTTTAAGTATACTCCAAGGAAAATGATGCATACCTGCAGTGTCACTTTGTAAAGATGAGTGAGAGTCAGGATGGCCTTCTTCACAACGTTGACGCTGTCGTCTTTTAACATTATGTTTAAATTCCCCAACAGCTTCAGCAGCAGCTCGTTGTCTCTTTTACTGGATCAAAACAAGGGAAAAAATTTTTTTTACTTTATAAACACTAATAATAAGTATAATGAAGAAAAGTGACAAGTCGAGCTTTTGAATCTTACCACGCTTCTTCGATGAAGCCAATAACAAATTTCCTCACTTCGATTGATTTATCGTTCTGAAATGCTAGCATCTCCTGTTGACAAAATACAACAGAATAGTTTGAACTTAGTGCCGCAGAGGTCCCGACTGTATCTGAGTTTCAATGCAGAGACGGTAAGAATGTACTTACATCCAAGTAATTGTCAAGCAGAGAAGGATCCTTATTAATAATCAACTCTTGCACCTGTTACTCAAAACAAATACACACGATGAGCCTGAGGACAAAATGTTCGATCATTAACATCAATCGTCAGTCTATTAGAAATCAGTTTACCTGCTTAAGAGCAGTGAGTTTATCGTCGGTGGCCATTAAAGCAGCCTGGTTCAGAAGGTCCACGACCTAGGGTGCCAAAATAAATGTAACAATCAAATCACTTGGGTGATGAGGAGAAAAGCAAAATTGATGTAAAACTCCCACCTGAATGACTTGTGACAGATGATATTAATATTCACAATTATAATTTTCCACTCGATCTTTAATCTAGTCCGAGATTTACGCAAATCTTGGAATAAAGTATAGGCACCTTTTCGTTAGTGGTCATATCGATAGACGCATCCTCTGTCTCGGTGAAAAACTGGGATGCCATGCTGGAGCGCTGCTGCTTTTCTCCAGAGATGGACTCCATCCTGAAATCCTGGACGTTCACAATACGTTCTGTAAACAAAGACCACGTTAATAAAAAGAGAGCATCGCTATCGACCATCACGCAGCTAAGCAGCTCATTTATTTTCCACGGAAGAAATGCTTTAACTGGAAATTCTCCATACAATTGTTTACAAAGTAAACATTCACATTAACGTTATACTTCCTACCGAAGTGGAATGTTTTCTGTGTTTAGTCAAAAAAAGGCTTAACTGGTAGTCGTGTATTTCCCACGTTACACTGAAATGTTTGCAATGACTTTCGGCATGCACGACTTTACCGGCACATAGCATTTTATTTATCTATCTATCTATCTATCTATCTATCTATTTATTTAAATTTATTTGTAATTGTTCCACTAACAAATGATAACAGATGACCAAATGCAATGCCATATTACTCAAATCTTGAAATAGTAAGATATACACAAATAAATAAGTGAATCGAGCAATACAATTCGTTTAAAAAAAGAGGAATTAAATTAACAGCCTTGTAAAAGTTTGTAGTCGGGGCTCTCAAGTTTTGAAGACAGGCAAGAGTGACCCCCCCCCCCCCCAGCAACCCAGAAAAAAGAAAACTGTTTCATCAGGATCACTGACCACATTTTAACCAAATACAAAGTATTTGTTCAATTTCCAGTTATTAATGTGTGTGTAAGAGAGAGAGAGAGATTATGACTGGTGTTGTTTATTTAGTGTTTGTTACCTTTTTGGACTCCTTTATCATTTGTAATGTTGCTCCCATATAAAACAGTTCGGCTCAAGCCCAGACATTTTAAGGGTCATGATTGAGGACAATGTCCCGTCCAGAGACAAACTGTTTTGTGTTGAGGTTTTGTTCAAACCGACCATCGAAAATACCCTCTCTAATGAATGTGTTTTTTAAGCTCCGCCCCTTTTGTCTATAAAATGACTGACAACACAATCTCAACACAAACAATAATTCAGGACCTGAAACCTCTTTTCTGAACGCAGCGTCCTAACGCGTTGTGTGCGTGTTTATTCACATTCTACACGTCTTCCGTCGGTATTTGTAAAAGCAAATAAATAAAATAACAGATTATTTCACCTTAAAGCCGGTTGTCACAGCTACCTTGGCAATGCTATTGCTAATGCTGTGTTATTGTTCAGTTTTAAGAGTAAACCGCTTTAACCACTAATTAGTCACGTTCCAGTTTAAGATAATGCAGTAAATCAAGTGTGTTAACTTACTGAAGTTGCGTTTCTTTGTCCTAACGGGTAAGAAGGATGTGAAATACTGCTTTAAATCAAACTAATACTAGAAAGGCGCCATCTTGAAATGACGCGGAATCATTTTCGATGCGAGAGGGAAGACGCCGCACGCTCACGAGAGCACTTCCGGTTCTCCTTCATATATATTTTTTATTATTAATTTAATTACATACAATTTTAACCAATTATAGATGACTATAATGTTTTATTGCCAGTATAATTAAACACACACACAAAAAAAATGTTTATACATTTTTAATATTTAGGCTCATTTAACCCCTTCTGTTCGGGTCAAAATGGCCGTTTTGTTTTGCAAACCTAAACTTTGTTTCTGGCTCATTTTCTCAACTGCACATAAAACCACATTTACTTTTGTTGCAATTGAAATTCCCACTTAATATTTCTATTATATAAGTTAAGTTCAGGCCATTTTGACCTGAAATATGGTGAAATCCCTCAACACCGACTGCTAATAAAGAAATATTTGAATTCACTTTGTCAAAATTAGACACAATCTGCTGCTAGAAGCAAACTTTTTTCATTACTTTCTCCATTGCTCATGTTTTATGCGTTATTGGCTTTATCCAGGTTAGAGTTTCACTGGATCTGGAGCCAATTCTGAGAACACATGGGGCAAGAAATCACCGTTCATTGCAACACACCACACACAGGGCAATTCACCACACAAAACATTTTTGGAACCAGAAAACCTACATTAACATAGAGAAGAACAAGAAAAACCCCACCGATGTCTGTCGAGATTGGTCATTAACAAATATTTATGTATGAGCTACACATTAAGGTAATATGACGTACTCTAAACTTTGGTAAAGAGGGCATGAAGTGAAGTGTCTATTTGCTTATGAGTAGTTCTCAAATTCTAAAAGCATAACAAATGGGTCGCTGATATTTTGTCAACTTAAGTCGGAAGCCAAACTTCTGTAACCGGAAAAGACGACAAAACTCAAGATGTTTTTTGTTTCATATTATATTCTCAAATACAAAAAAATGAGCTTTGATCAAACAACCAAAAAAACGAAACAAAACAAACCCCAACATGCCAATACAGTTTTACAAACATGGTACAAGGTATAAAAACTTACAACCACATAGTGCTCACTAAATTGTAGATACAAGGAGAAAAAACATGAAACTAGTAAGACATGTAAGAATGGTATAAAATGTTATCCAGGTTGACATCACTGGTTATGATTTTTTTGTTTTTATTTAACTTCTGAAAAATTAGGGTCTTTAAATTTACTGGAATTTATTCATCGGTATTAGGTATAATTGCGTTCTGAAAGTTAAAGGTTTTGAAACACGGCTACCTGAAATCTAGTTCCCCTCTCGAAAAAATATTATTAGAAGACATAAAAATAAGCGATGCAGATTTCTGCCATAAGAATTGAAATGATTTAAAAGTATATAGGTGGCCATTACGAAGCGTTCGAGTGTGAATCTGTGCGTGCGAGATCTGAAAGCAAACTACTTTACACGTCGCTACTTATCGATGCATCAATGTGTAAAACTGAAGCAGTTGGAGAGCAAAAGCAAACTTTTAGCACGTGGGGAGTCGTCTTGAGAGAAAAGGAAGACTGATGGTGAGGAGACTAATAAAAACAAAACAAAACAAAACAAAACAAAAAAAAAAAAAAGACACCGGGCTGTAAAACAGAGCTGATGGAATGATATGGAAGCACCACAGGGAAATATGGCTACTGCTGCGAGCCCTGGCCCTGCTGGTAGTTGCCATAATTTCCGTACTGGTTGTAGTACTGGTTCCATTGGCTCTGGTTCTGGTAATACTGCTGCCACTGCTGAGCGTACTGTAAGAGACAAATGCATCGACCTCGATAAACACACAAAATGCACGCAACGATAAAGTTCTGTATATAGTTTGTTATGTTTGTTGCTTGTGACCACATTAACACAAATCTATTACAAACACAATAAAGGAGTCTGATGGAGCATATCTAATTATCATGACTTTTAATAGTAAGAGTTGCTGTAGCTGACCTGCTGGTACTGCTGGTTGTAGTTCTGCGGCTGCTGTTGCGCCTGCTGTTGCGGCTGCTGTTGCGCCTGCTGCTGTTGCTGGTGGTTGTATGTCTGGCCCGTGGCAGCAGGCGTCTGGCTATAACCCTGGTTGTAACTTGGGTACTGGCTGTAGTTTCCATAGTTGTATCCTTGGCTGTAGTTGCCTTGGTTGTAGCCTTGATTGTAGCTCTGAGGCTGTACAAAGATAACAGAAATCACGTTTGGAGTTATTATAATAAAACACTGGATTATACAATTCTGTGCTGTCACCATCTGGATATGAATATCCCTCTTCAGGACAGCTTCCCTTGTCGGTTTATCTCGTTCACATTAAGATAAATAAGTAAGTAAGTAAGCAAGAAAAGTAAACAAACGAACAAACAAACAAAGACAAATAAATAAAATACACCTGATCAATCAGGTGAGGAAAAGGATTCAATCTTGTGGTAACACATTTGTTTAAAACAAACACCTAATACAGTTTAAAGAAGTGACTACAGATTACAGGAAAAATAAAAAAATAAAAATCTGAGTCTGATACCTGTGACTGACTGTAGCTTCCACTGGATCCACTCCCTCCTTTGTTGTAGGAGCTCTGGCGGTTGTGGTTGTAGCTGCTTCCTTGTTGTGGGTTGCGGCTGTAGCCTCCCCAGCCTCCTGAATCTCTGTAGTTATTTCCCCAGCGATTCTGGCTGAAGCCTCCACGGTTGTAGGCTACATTAGGAACAACAGAAACACACAACACGAGTCTGCTAGGCTGCTCAATTGGGTCACATGGTCGTGCGTTTATTCACAGCCAAAAGTCAAAAAGGACCAAAAAAAAAGAGAATTTTTGGTATTATTCTATTGCTTTTAGACACTAAAAGACTACATTTATTTCAGCATTGCCCAAACTGCTACTAATGTGTGTTTACAGAAAGACACTTATGTAACAGTCAGACATTCCAGGTTCATGCCAATCAGCAAATCTGTCGTTATTTATTGTGGGTGGGGAAAAAAAAAAGCTAAACTGTCTAAATTTAGACCAGGTCAGAAAACCAGGTTTAGACCAGGTCTAATACCTCCACGGTAGCCACCTCCTCCAGAGCTGCCCCGGTTCTGATACGAGCCTCGTGCACCCTGTGACGTGCCCGAGTGCTCATAGCGCTGGAACCCACGGCCGCGGAAGCCTCCGGGTCGGTTATCGAAGCGCTTTTCAGCTGGCGGGCCGGCCTTCCGGCCCTCCTCGTTGTACTGTTTGACGAGTGTGTCGACCTCCTCGCGCTGCTGCTCTATGAAGATCACCTCGTCCAGGAACTCGCCGGCCTCTGGCAGCACGTAGTTGGCTAAGGATGGCAGAGGGCACGGAGTGAGGGAGAGAATGGCCGTGCCGTCGAGAAAATAAAGAGCATCGACATTAGCAAAGTTCAGTAGTAGCCAAAAACTAAACATTATGTAAGGGAGCAGGGGAAATAGGGGAAGATAAGGGATAGAGGAGAAATGTATTAGGACAGTCAGAAAAACCTTGGACAAATATTGCCTTAGTCGACTAAGGCAAAACTTGTCCTGGATTAAAGGGGGAAAACAACAAAAATATAGAAATTTAGACGAGAATGATAAAAAATAAAAAAAATAAAAAAAGACAGTTGCCAGAAAAAGAGTTTTAGGATACTAATTTAGGATAGGAGTTCATTCCAGAAACTGTTTAGGTGTTGATCTAAGCCAATTAATAACAGGGTATCTGCAGATGTCTGCACTGTCCAAACGTAACGAGACTAAGCGTTTTTCTGCAGGTTTTAAACGGTTCAAAAAGTCCAAGAGAATAAAATTAAACATGTCAGCACTGACTAATCGAGGAGACTCTGGAGTGGTGATGGAAAGATACACGCATCTAAATAGTAAAGCCACTGTAAGCGCTCGCTATCAGGGGTAAAACGTGAGATTTTTCACCGTGGCTCAGGATAATCACGGATGTCGTGACAGCCGGGCTCTGACTGATCTTATGTCTGTCTGCTATGCCGCATAACACAAAACAGCTTGCCGTATAATGAGGATTACCTTACGTTCACACCAGCAAGCAATAAAGCAGATAAATTTGACGTGATATCCTAAAGAAGTTTGAACTGAGACTCTCTCAATGCAAATTACGTCCAACGTAGTAAAACAGGAGACAAACTTATACCTAATTTTTTTCCGCTCAATACAATAAAACGAGTAAATGTTATGAAGTAAAGAGTTTAGCAACTTGGCTAAACGTAAACACTTGATTGTCAACAAACAACCGGATTTTGCAATGATAAAATAACACTTATGTCTGGAAGCTGTATGTAGCTCCGGCGATCTTTCACGAAAACTACGTTAGCTGGTTTTCCACCTTGTTTGTTAAACCGGTGCCTTGAGCAACATGATCTTTGCAAGAAGATCACTAAAGCATGAATGAATCCATATTATTTTGGAAGATTATATCGATTGGTTTCTTCAAGCTGAAGTGACGAAGTAGATGGAGCACTAAATTAGATCAAAACGACTAGTCGAAAAAAATGTCCTATAAATCAGGACCGTATATAAACAGTTTTTATTTTAATAACCTGCTGATACCCTGGATATCTTATACATATGCTGCATATTGATGTGAAGTTGTACTGAAATGAGACTTGGGTCAAAAGGGCCAGGTAACAGGATGGTAAAGAAGTAGGTAGCTCTTTTATCTGGCAAAACAGAAAGGCGGCAAAGGGGGTACGTCCAAATTTTGAAAAATTAATAAATAAAAAAAGTAGAATTAAAAATAAAAAGAAAAAAATACAGCAAAAAGCAGATCTGGGTGTGTAGTTGAAGCTTTTTTTTTTTTTTTTTTTTGGGATATCCATGGCATTCCTACCTTTCATTTCTAACACAGCATGATCGGGTACATCCTTCCCTTCCTCATCAGTTCGCTTTAATGTTCGCTCTTTTAAATCCTCATCCGTGGGACAAATTACAATAGCCTTGCGTTGAAACCCTTCAAAAGGACGCATTTTTCGTCTCTGGGCTGATCCATATACATTTGTCTAGCAAATGGTGACAAGAAAAAAGTAGAAGCTTGTTCGTTATTGTTCAGTTGTTTGCTTTTGTTATGGCTTTGCGTTCCGTAGGAGGGGTTTGGGATTCCTGCAACAATGAAAGTGAGAGTTTTTTTTTTTTTTGTTGGTTTGTTTTCATAGCTAAAGTTTCTGTCCAGGAATGACTAACGGTTGCCTCTCACAACCCCGCAGTTCACTTACCTTGAAGACTGAAGAGAATCCGAGTTTTGCCAAAACAGCATTTTTTGTAAGAAAAAAAAGGGGCCCAAAAACTGACTCTCTACATAACCTAGTGTTTATACTTCTTCTATAAGAAACTACATCATACTGAGCAAATGAAAGCCACGCTTACGATCTAAACAGTCTCACTAAACCGAGTCAGTTCCTGTGAGTTCTTTCTCTACAGAAGAACCCTGTTGTCAACTACACGTTTAAATCAGTCGTATATTTGCAGAGTCTTACCAAGTTATCAGTGCCTTCGCGTAATAACTTCCGTGTGTCCGAGAAAACGTGTTGGAATGCTAACTGAACTCTCTCAAATCATCCAAATGAACTTTTACTCCTTTTTTTTTTTTAGATTATATACTGGCAGCATGCAGGGAGGCTACTCTTTCCTGGGTCCCCTTACTTACCTATACTTACCCACATTTCAATGGTCCTGCTATGCCCAATACAGACACACACATATCACCTACCTTCTAATACTTACAGTTTCCTTTAGGACCCAAAGATGGTCCATTTGAACCTAACCTACCTTAACATGACTTGTCAGATCCTGACCTGGAAACTTCAACACGATTAGTTCCACTTACCTTGAGGTTCATTTTAAAAACTACATTCAACACTTCCAAGTAAATCTACTCAAACACCGAAAATATTGGTTGCTGTTCTTTTTTTTTTTTTTTTACGATTACGATTACCATAGCAACAGAAGGTGTTTTCTTACTCACCAGGCTGTGATTACTTGTTTTTCTTTTCAACATCTTACTAATGACATGGACTATGTGTACAGTGTGGCATGTCTTTGTAACAACACATACAGGCACAGGGAAAGAAAAAGAAAAAATGTAGAACCCAAAAACATTCATAATCCACTACAAATCTTTCCTGTTCTTATAGTTTTCAAGTAAAAAAGCAAAACAAGTGAGAATATGGCATCAACGCAATGAGGCGTTACGTTATAAATGAGTCTGCATGGGTGCTTCTGTGCTATAGAGAGAGCAGAGGAGCATTAATGAACATGTGCATCAGGAGCAGCTGTAGGGTGTGTGGGGGGGGGTTGGGAATGGTGCAAGAGGCGAAGACGGAGATTACGGTACCTGGTCCAGGATGTAGTTGCGTTTCTTGCGGGCGGCAATCTGGATGAGGCGATTGAGGCACTGCGTGGCCTGCGAGATGAGAACGTCCCAGCGTCCTGCGTAGTTCCTCTGGCGACGAAGTCCCATCACCTGGAAAGACAAGCAGATAAATAGCCAATTCAATTTAATTGTACAGCATTTTTAGCAGCTTTACAGTAGCATAGAAACCGAATAACATCTATCCATAATGAGCAAGACTGAGGCAACGGGGACAAGGAAAAACTCCCCGAGATGATATGAGGAAGAAACCTATAGAGGAACCAGATTCAGAAAAGAACCTCATCCTCATTTGGGTGACACTGGAGAGTAAACAATGTAAATGTAGCCAAGAGGAAATGTACAAGGAGGCTGGCAGACAAAATACATGTAACATGTCCGTACCTTCATCTTGTCCATTATGGCATTGGTACCCAGAATATTAAACTTCTTTTCAGGGTTCTCCTTGGAGTGCTTATTGGCCCATGTGGTCTTTCCGCTGCCGGGCAGTCCGACCATCATTAGGATCTGAGGAGAGAATAATGTATTACGGTTTACAGCATTTACTAATCATCGTATATATATATATATATATATATATATATATATATATATATATATATATATATATATATATATAAGAACACTGTCTTATTTAGTCTCCTAAACTCCTCTCTCATGATTTAAGAGTTTTTGCTAAGCACAGACGAACCTAAAAATGCTATTACACTGAGGCTCTGTTGATTTAAAACACCGAAATGAACAATGAGGATACCTCGCACTCTGCTTTGGTAGCCGGCCCGACGGTTCCTCTGCTTCTGTCTGGCAAAGCCAACTCCTGAATAAAGGTGTAGCCCTCGGGAGGGGAGAAATATGGCTCCTCCTTCTGTCCAAAGTTGAACTCTATGGCGCAGTTCTTCACCAGGATGTGTGGGAAGAGAGAACGACCAGCCAGCTCCTCACGGGAGATTTGGTAGCAAGGGCCGAGCCACTTGCCGTTTTTCGAGAAAGCCATCTCCACTTGCTCTCCGCTCTCGAAGTCCTGAAAAAATATAAACAAGACTTCACAGTGAGCGAATGACCTTGAGCTGACCTCCTTTCTACTAAAATATATTTGAAATAAACACTCACAAGGTAGCAGCCAATGACATCATTTTCACCAAACCTCTCTCCATAGTCCTCGAATTTACAGTTTGAGGACTTCTTGCCAGTTCCACCAAAGCCATAGGAGAAGGGATCCTCTCCTACAAGATGATTTTTTTTTAAAATACATAATAATAAAAAATCCTATAGGTTATTCCCAAGTTCAAGGAATAACCAATCGTTTTAGGTAGAGGAGTCAACTGTAAACATTTTGCTGGAAACACGAAACCTGTGACTAAGCATGCGTTGGAATAAAGCTTGGAGTTTACAGACTCCTAAAGTCTGATCCCCAAAGCCTTGCTGCTGTAGTGCTACTGAGATCATGAGTCAACAAATCAAGAGTTTGTATGCTGTTCTAGCAGTTCAAGCTGCACAGTCAACATATCAGATATGACAAAGCACGCAACTCAATAAAAGGACATAGATTCCTTATCAACTCACCAAGCTGGGTGCTACACGAGTCCAAAGACCAGCCGATTCTCACAACATGGGGATCAGGCTCGCTGGCTGGGAGGTGCTTTACAGCGATCTCCTCAGTGATCTAAATAGGGAAGAATGCCTTCATTGGTTAGGGCGCACAAACAAATAAATAAAGAAATATCTTTAAAAAAACACATTCTTCCAATTTCCCTATTACCTTCATTTCGTAGCATATACGTCCTTTGGAGACACCGTAAGTAGCTCGGGCACCTGCCCACAAATATGCAAAGCCCTCGATGGTAAGCGGGTAGCCGCTGTACCGGTCTCGAGACACCTTGAAATGCAGGTCACAGTTATCTGTATAAAAAAAATAAAAAGTCAGCCTGTGAGATGGTAAACCAGCAACAGCTATCGGAAGGAACAGACACTGTGCTTTTCCACTTTGTACTCACAGGTGTCTATAGCCACAAGGTTTTCATCAAAGTCTTCTTCCTCTTCCTCGGCTGGGGGTTGAGGTGACCGCCCTCTGCAGAACAATTAGAGAAACGTGTGTCCAGACAGGATAAAGAACCAATAGGAAAAGCAAAAAAAGATTAATACAGGGATGAGAAGAACCTTCTTTCTTCACGATGCTCATAGTATCCGTATCCGCGGCCATCGTCGTAGGGTCTTTTGCGGCTCTGTGATGTCTGTTGGTCGTCATCCGTTTTAACCTGCGCCGCCCTGTCACCTTCTGCAGGCATCCAGTCATTTGCTGCCTCTTCCTGCTGTGGCATGTCCTCATCCTTCTTAGGCTCTTCTTGTATTTCATAGGAAAACAAAATGTCACCCATTAATACAAAAAAACAAAACAAAAAAAACCCACTATATAACAATACCGTAATAACCCAATACAAACCAATGCAGCAGAAACTCTTGTAAGTATCATTTTGTGCTTAAACAAATCTACAGCAAGGATTGACCATGACTCAAAAGATTATAAAAAATAAAAAAGGAACAAGAATCTATATTTGGTATTTATTCAAGGTTAAGTCTAAAAGTCCAGATCACTGGAGTGTGAAGTGTATTCTTTTAGGACAAGTCTTACCTTTTACACTGGCAACTTGCTCCTGCTGCTCAGTCTGTTCTGTTTCTGGCTGTGTGACTTCTGGCTGCTCCTGAGCTTCCTCAATCTGCTCTGGTTTTGCATCCAGCTTCTCGTCCTCCTGCTTCACCTCAGGATCCTCTGAAACCTCGCTCTTAGCCGACCCTTCATTGCTCCAGCCAGCTTCTTGACCTTCGTCATACTCTTGTTGTACCTGCTGGTCAAAGCCTTGCGTTGGTGGTTTCAGATCATCGGAGGTGAAGTCGGTCGACTCGTAACGGGCAGCGTTGTTCACGTTACTGTCATCTTCCTCGGCGCTCGCCTCCTTTTCCTCGCTCAGACAGTCGCTGTTTCCACTGTCATACTGAGGCTCGTCATCTCCTCCGTTACCTGACACATCGGCAGCAAATTCTAGAGAAAGATAAAGTACACATTAGGTTCAAATGCATGATATTTGGTCTAAACAACAATAGAAACAGCAATAGTGTTTTACCACATCATACTGCTTAAACAGCATTCATGCTGCATGAGTGTTCCTAGTAGCCTAGTTCAAACTGTACAAATGTGACTACATGCAAACCCTGAGAGTGGGACAGTACAAGTATAAATGGTCTGTAAAAGGAAAACCAACATAAACAACATTTTGGGTTGACTTGAAGACATCCACATAGTTCAAAGGGACCCTGGTGTTGAAATCTCAAATATGGATGAGCTTTATCCACAAAGTACAAAAGTGAGAATTCGTGTAGCAAAAAGAAACAAGACAGGTCAAGAAAGGTATAGAAACAAGACAGGTCACGCCTGGTTTTAAAGATCGGATGCATACCGACATGTCAACAACGGTATAACGTTTACTTATTATTGGAAGACAGCACTGAATCAGAAACACAGACAGGTGCAATTCTTCCCCTACTTCCTAACTCGTCCTGAAACGTGCCTAACGTTTGATAGATAAATAGCTAAACATGCATTCAGGTACGCAAATGAGCTAACAGTGTAGTCAGTATGTAGCTTTAAATGCATTCACGACACACTACATCCTCACACCCCTTTGTTTAACATAAGTCAAATGATTTGAAAAGAATGTGCAATGCTATTAGTAATGATCAGTTTTTAAGATGTACTTCAAACACACACACACACACACACATATATAAGTGAAATACATATGAGAAATAAGTATATAAGAAACATATATATATAGTTTCTTATATATACACTTATTTCTCATATATAATTTTATGTATATATAATATTAAATAAATATCTAAGAAATAAATATGAGAGAAATAATATATATTCTATAATTTTATATATATATATATATATATATATATATATATATATATATATACACACACACACACACACACACACACACATATATATGTGTGTGTGTGTGTGTGTGTGTGTGTGTGTGTGTATATACACACACACACACATATATATATATATATATATATATATATATATATATATATATATAAACACACACACACACACACACACACACATATATATATATATATATATATATACACACACACACACACTTACTTTACAAAGACAACTGTGTAAGTCCATATACCGTTTTTATTTTGTTGATCTGAACTCCGCCCACAACACAAACCGAAAACAAACCATTTTACCTCCACCAGTGCGCGTCTCTCCCTCTCCCTCTTCCTCCTCCTCCTCCTCACCGAGGTCCTGCGCTTCTTCTTCTGCTCCCGCTGCCTCTCCTGCGGCCTCAGCGTCCAGCGCCGCCTGTAGCCTGTCCGCTAAATCCGCCTTGAGACCCCGAGTGTCCAGGCCACGGCGCTGCAGCTCCTCTTTCAGCTCGTTCACTTTGAGCTTTTTCACGTTCAGCGTGCTCATGTTTTCGTTCACTCACTAACGAGTCCCGCCAAACGGAAACCTGTCACCCTGCGTACAATAAAACACGACAAGAAGAAACTCTTTCAGCACGTCCGTTACTGTCCGTTATCCTGGGCAGCGTTCCAATAACAGCTATATTTATACGGAGTGCAGCTACGTAGTGAACAACGACCGATTTGTGATGCAGCCGTTGGCGCATATAGTCGGCTGTTAGCTAAACAAATGCGGGGTAGAAACTAAACACAATTTCACTTCTAATTCTTCCAGCTAGTTCGCTAACAAGTGTTCACCTCAGCATAAATATCCTAGAGTTATTCCTGTGTACACGCATCACCTGTGTGTTACACTCGTTAACACATTAAAAACAGCCGGTTTATTTTAGGCTCCACTGAATTAGCTTTAGCAACTTTAGCCAAAGCTACCGTTAAGCAAAGCTTTGTGCAAAACCACTTATGTTAACGTAATGCACAGATACAAGAAAGCATAAAGTTAATATAAAACGAGCAACAGACAAGCTTTGTGTCGGTTAAAGTCTGTAAACATACCTTTTATGCGTGTTTTATTTCAGTAGCTGCGGTATCCACAAGATGGAGGGTGACCGAAGCCTACAGAGCTGGGCTACTTCCGGGACGGTACCTATCATGCACCCGAGCGGTTCTTGATTCAGCCTCTGATTGGCTAGATTGAATGTCAATCTTACAAATTCCTCCTGTGATTGGTTGTTTTAATATTTTGAAAGCGGTTGGACATCCTCTTTACTGTTGACGGTCGAATTTTACTTTCATATCGTTTCACTTCCTGCTAAAAATAAACAGACGGTTGGAAAGATGTATACTAATATAATACTACTACTACTACTACTACTACTAATAATAATAATAATAATAATAATAATAATAATAACAATAATAATAATTTGTAGTGCAGACAGAACAAACAAACAACAACAAAAAAAACAGTAAAAAATCATACAAACAGTTCCCTGATGATAGAATAAAAGTCCCTTGGCTTGGAAGGTAACTCGAGTGTGTATAATCTGACTGGATCAGGAAGTAACAGACAACTCGCTGTAAATTCTCAATACATGGAAATATAATATCATTTTCACGTGTTTTGGAATGGAGCGAGAGACGTGGACAGTATCTGCTCTTAAAGCCCTCAGGTAAATCAATAAATATCTTCACTTTGCTGTGTCATACTTGAAAACCTAACCTAAATTTTTAACGTCATGTTTGTCTGAAACTATATTAATATTTTACAGATATGACAGTAATCGCTGTATGACACGGTGTGAATGTGATGAACTTCCATGTCCACTGATTTCCTGGTTGGTGATGGAGCTGAGAAAAAGCTGTCCAGATCTTGGAGGTATAAAAAAGATTATTCAAACAAATGATTCCCTATGATAAAATGAGAAAAAATGTATATATTAAGATGAGATCTATAGCACACTCTTTCCTATCCTGTAGTGGTTTTTCACCAATCCACACACACTGCTTCTCCCAAGAGTTTCCTATTAAAGGGATTGGGACATCTATTGGTTGTATCGATATATCTGAATTAGTATTGCATTAACGTGATGGCATTTCTACAAAAACATGTCCCTGCACATTTTACCAGGAAACAGTGGCACGGTTCTGGCTGGGGAACTGAAAGAGATCCTGAAAGTCACCGTGTACCCTTATGACACGCTGAGCACAGAGACTCTGACCCCTGTACATCTCAAGAGAATAACAGGTAAACTATAAACATTTATGAGACTCCACTTTTTTTTAGGTGACCAGATGAGACCTGCATTCATGTATTGTACATCGCACTGTTTTTATGTTCAAGCTGAACATAATAAAAGCTGAATTTGTTTTTTGCAGAGTTCCTTGTGTCCGAGTTACAAGCAGCACATATGCTGAAGTACAAAGAGTGCAATCCGGAAGACTCTGAGCCTCTGAGTGAGTCAGGCAAAGAGCAACGACGGAGAAAATCGATTACAGATACTGACAACGAGACTCCGTTAGATGACAAAGAAGTAATGAAGGAATTGTCAGCTCTGTTTAAGGCCCTGGATATGGATCCAGCCTCGCAGTTCAGTGATGTCTACACACAGGTAAGAAGAAAAGACCTACAGAAGCATACAGGCTTTAACGATAAATGTTGTAATCAATAAAATCTTCACTGATTCAGGTGGAGTTACAACTAGCGTCTCTCCCAGAGGGTGAAGTGCAAAAGCCGTTGCTAAAGACAAATCTGAATTCTACACAATGGGTACGTATTGTTTCTGCAACATGACCCGATTGCTACACGATTGCTCTGCTTTTATGTTTTTACTACTCGTTTGTTTTCAGAGCACTCTGAATCAGATTAACCAAGCTCTCTGCAAGGATTACGAGTCCCGTCGGCAGATGATGATCAAACGCTTCCACGTCACACTCCAGTCGTTTGCATGGGGAGAGCGAGGAAAGGTAGACTAACAAAGAGCCACCTGTTGCTTTTAAATTCTCACAAACCTTATTTTGCATAATGTCGCTTTGTTTTCTTTTATGTAGTAAAGCTGACTTTCGTCCTCAAGGCTTCTTTTTGTCTGGTTAATGGTCTCTAGCTTTATAACAAGGCAGTACTTTGAGGCATTTCTGAAAGAGAAACCCTTTCATGGAAAAGAGAGTCCTGCATGGAATTTTAAAAGGCTTTCTGACAAGGACAAACCAAACAAAAAATTCTTGTTAGACAAGGTTAGGTTATTAAACCCATTTTCTAGAAGAATTTACTTAAAGGTTCTGGGTGAACCTTCAAAGTTGTAGAACAAACATATCTAACATGGTTTCGAAGGAAGTTGAGGACCCCTTATCTGTCTATAGAGCTTAAGGAAATCTCGGTGTATGATAATATTATTATAATGGGTTTGCTGAAGGTAACTTTCAAAAGAAACTTTAAGGAACCATTCTTTATCAAAGAGCATGCGATTATTATAACTTGTCCATCATCATATCATATAATCGGTATGCTATACCATACAGACACCAAAGAGGGAACTCTTACAGGATGTGTATAGAACCCGACAACACTTTGTTTCTCTTTATTAGGAACATTTATTATTTTGTGGTTCCATCAAGAACCCTTCAAGCGTACCAAGTATCGAATGTTGTCCGTTTTCCAGACATAAAGTTCCATTCCAGTGCTTTAGTGCTCAGAGTCATTAGTACAGCACATTTAACAGTAACAGAAATGACCACAATGACCAAATTTCTGAATTTCTGGGAACTTCTGGTTTTCCTCTTTAGGAGCGCAGCGCTCTGATGTCCACTATACCCATGTTTCCACTGTCGCTCGAGTCTTCTTTTTCCATTGCGATGTTACTAGCAGCTAGAGAAGATCAGTCTTGCATTCTGCCCGTGACTGCAGGACCATCAACAGCCGTTCACAAGGTGCAGTACTAACAAAACCGCAATATTCACACATAACATTTATTGCTATTAGACATTCTAAGTTAACTGACCACCTGGTTTTTGTCTTGTTTTTGTTTGTTTGTTTTTTTTGCCACCATTAAGATGCTGATGGGTAGCGTGCCAGATAGAGGAGGTCGGCCCGGAGAGATCGAACCTCCCATGCCATCTTTCACTCGCCGTAGTGAAGGAGGCGATGGTCAGAGACGTGAAAAGAATAAATTCAAGCACTCTGGAAAAAAAGCAAGAAACAAGAACAGATAGCAACCTTGTGTAATAATCAGAATACTTGCAAGCTGTTATGTTGTATACAATCTAATATTCTGCCGGTTTAACTGACTACATATAAATGTGCACTATGGAGATTATACTATTTTCTAGTCTGATGTTCGAGCTGTTATATTGTTATACAAACTCAAACACTACAATTTATTTCATTTAAGAACTATTATATTTTAGCATGTAATTTTTCTGACCTTGCACTATGTTGCAAAACTTTAATTTGGCCCAGGAAGGGAAAATCAGGATTATTCTTAAACGTAATCCTGCTGTCTTTATTTATTTAGCAATATCACTGACATGCAAGTGTCGATTCAGTTTAATTTCATTTCAGTCTTGCAATGAGAATGTTTTAAGCAAGTGGAAACCGGCTACTAAGAGAGCAAGCCCAAGCCTACTTTTTGTTTGTTTGTTTGTTTGTTTATTTAATTTTTGTTATAAGGGAAATATCATTCAGCTGTAGGCATGTTTTATTTAAAGTCCTGTTTCTAGATTTCTTGCTTTTTTTTAATTAGTGTAAAGAAAAGAGGAGTTTCTGTGGTTGTGGTGTTGAAATGGTTAAAGGGAATGTTTGGTCTGGTCACCAAGGGCAACCTGTCTAAATAAATCCAGCAGCAACTTTCCAATGTCACTGGTTACTAGCAGTGTTTGTTTAAAAGTTTGTAGATTTAATTAATGAGAACTATCAGTCACAATTATGGATGAGATTCAGTTCATTATTTAGACGTGGTTTATCAATGCGCTTTGCCATGTCGGGAATTGAGCACGCGTCGACGCAGAGCATCAGACCTTTTAGGTCGTGTGAGGAATACCTCTACGCGATGAAGGAAGACCTGGCCGAGTGGCTGAAGGACTTGTACGGCGTGGACATTACGGTGAATAACATGGTGCAGGCGCTGGAGACGGGCGCGCTCCTCTGCGCTCACGCCAATAACGTAACGCTCGCCGCCGCCGAGTTTCGGCACCAACACGGTCGCGAGTGCGCGCACCTGCCCTCCTCCGGGGTGACTTACATGAGCTCGGCTCAACCTGCAACCTTTCTGGCCAGGGATAATGTGTCCAACTTCATCAACTGGTGTCGGAATGAAATGCGCATCAAAGGTAAAGGTGGCAAAGGATGAGATGGAGAGACCGAGAGGAAGGGAGAGATGAGGGGGGGAAAGCATGTGCTAGAAACAACAACAATCAAATTTTTAGTACACTAATACCAAATATATTTCATGGTGAATGTGCTTTGCTACAGATAGAAGTTTATTGTTTGGACAAACAGGTCTTTGCCCTATTGTTTAATCAATTAATTAAGTTAGAGTTTAATCTCTAAAATAGTGAATATATGAATAAAATATCTGTCTATCTTATTTTCTCTCCACCCATCTATCTATCTATCTATCTATCTATCTATCTATCTATCTATCTATCTATCTATCTATCTATCTATCTATCTATCTATCTATCCGTCTGTCTAGCTATGCAATTTTGAGAAGAAAAAAACAATTTAAAGACTTGTATGCTAATTGGTTTAATGGGTTTCCACTCTAATTAGTGAGGTATATAAAGTTTATAAAAGAAAACCCACATTGGATTCCACTGCTGTCAGAAAAGAACCGGAGTGAGTATGTACAATGTAAACAGACTGGCCACAATAACTGGACAGTTGGGGGAAGACAATGTTATTTCACTCTTCAACTGTTCTTGGCTGAAAGTCGTGAAGCCTGATGTGGCCTTCTGATGTTGTACCCCATCCACATCGAGGTGTATTTTGATGCTTTTCCACTCACTATGGTTGTAAAAAGTGGTTGTTTTGGTTCCTATAGATGTTCAGTGATCTCTGGACATTCTCTGTTGATCTCAATCAAACCTGACAAAGTCACTTTTATCTTATTAAATTATATGCCTTGTGCTCCTTCACATGATTGTCTGATTGCATAGTTACATGATCTAAATAAGGTTCAAGTTAAAGTAGTGTATAGACAAGCTCAATATATACCATTGACTGTGAAGTGGGAGACCTTTAATACCTTTAACAAAAGGAGCTAAGTTTCAGAAAACATAGTGGTCGTGTGGGGGAGAGAAAGAGTGGAATACAAGCATATTCATTTAGTTTTTATAGTTTGGTTACTACAGTTCAGAAGACATTTTACAGAAGAGAGTTAATGATGCAAAGTTAACTAGCTAGCTTCGCCGTTTGTTGTGTTCATGTCTGTCGACCAAATACACCACTCACATAAAAATATGTATATAAAATCATGTCATGGCTTCTTTTTTTAATGAAAACACTCTGACACAAACTCAGAAACCTTTCGTTTAATTGTTGTGTATTATATCTGAAAAGCGTTATTACTTTGTTGTGCCACCAGAGGGAGACATTTGCTCGAACTGTGCGGCACAACGTTGCTTTGCACTGTAAGAACTGAACAATCTTCTATTAAATTCCTCTCTTATCTGTATTATTGTTGTTGTTAAAAAGTCTATCATTTCAGACTAAAGCTTGGCTTTGAATGTGAAAAACTCAAAACAAGCTGATAGGCATATGTTATTGAGCCACAAATGCATGTTACATTTACAGCATTTGGAATACATCCTTATCCAGAGTGACTTACATTATCTCTCTCTCTCTCTCTTTTTTTTTTATTTTTTTTATTTTTATTTTAAAAATACATCTAAGGGCCTTGCTCAGGGGCCCAGCAGTGGCAGCTTGGTGGACCTGGGATTCAAACTCACAACCTTACTACATAGTAGCCTATAGCAAGTTGATTTGGAAAACGTCTTGGTGCTTAGTGCACTGGAAAGCTAGACCTCCTGTCCTTGTAAATGTTACTGTAGATTATATTTTCTTAATTTAGTTTTCCTTAATTTAGTCCTTATTCATGTGAAATTCTATTATTATAATTATTTAGTCCATTCTGTTGTTATGTAGTGGGAAAATGTCTTGTCTCCAGAACTTAGAACACAGAAGACAAAATAAACACAATTTACACTGAAGTATATACATTTAAGACTTCTTAAGACAAGAGCAATGTTCAAACTAAAACAAAAAATGCAGCTGATGAGCTATTCTATGCACTAGAACTATGCTCTCTCAGCATTTTCACATCACTGCTGTCCTCCCTCCTCCTGCAGACGTTCTGATGTTCGAGACAGACGACCTTGTCCTTCGAAAGAATGAGAAAAACGTGGTGCTCTGCCTGCTCGAGGTGGCTCGACGGGCCTCTCGTTTCGGCATGGCCGCGCCTGTCCTTATTCAGCTGGAGGAGGAGATCGAGGAGGAGATTCGTGAGGAGAAAATGGAGTCTGTGGTCAAGAGATGCTTGATAAACACAGAGAACCTTGATGAGATGGTGACTGACTTCTGATCTGCCCCATAGATTAAATTCAATTTCATCTAGAACACCAATCAGCTAGTGAACTCTATGTTCCTACAAAGCTTAGGTGTAATTTAGGTACATTTCCAGGTGAATTGACTTACATGGTCATTGTAGATAGATATATAGTGTGGTGTGGACTAAATGACTGCTCCAAAAATAGATTCAGCCGACAAACCGACGAACACTGATGTCTGCGTAAATAATTACAGTGAACGATAACAGAAAATCATACCTGAAGGTTTGATATTTATCTCATAATTTTGCTTCTCAGACAAATTATACATGACCATTAGTATTTATTTATTTATTTACGTATTTATTTATTGGATTTCTCTCTCAAGCTGTCTCCAGTTTATTCACCAACATACAGTTTCCATATCACTCCCATCTTTGCAGGAAGGAGTAGGTGGTGTTCCTAGCCTTTCTCCCAGGTCATTCTACATTTACATATCATTTTAAGTAATGAAGTGATTTAATGACACAGAAACTACATTCTGTCCATTGCACTGACACACACACTATTATGCATGGTTAGCTGGCTTGTAAAATATGTACAGAGATGACGCATAACCTTGTCCTAACCTCAATCAGAAACATCAATTTCTCTAGAGGCAGGTTTACATTCTGTCGGTAAAGATTAATAGTCGAGAAAAGCAGGCTGGAACTCCTATTAAGAGCAACATGCTTTGAAGGATCACTTGCTGTTGACTCTTAACGCATCCTGTTAACACCTTTATTATTTATTGAACAGGAGGATAAAGAGCTAAGGCAAGCTGTAGTGAATTGTGCAGGTGAGATATGGTGAAAGAGACTGATTGAAACTGTGCGTGTGTGTGTGTGTGTGTGTGTGTGTGTGTGTGTTTTCACCTCCTATGTGTACAGGTTCAATATCTGATAAGTCGCTGCACTTGTCCCAGTCAGTTTCCCATGGTGAAGATATCAGAGGGCAAATATAGAGTCGGAGACTCCAACACCATCATATTTGTGCGAGTAAATTAACCTCACTGTCTTTTCGTCCTTTCTCTCTCAGTCTCCCTCCCTCTCTCTCTCTCTCTCTCTCTCTCTCTCTCTCTCTCTCTCTCTCTCTCTCTCTCTCTCCCTCTCAACATCTTCCTCTCTCATCAATAATGATGTGTGTTTTTGCTCTGCTGTGTCACAGGCTGACAAATGATAAGAGATAAAGCTCATACACTCTGATACTCTTTCACTGTCAGTCAGCTGATGGCATATGATTTCTGTAAACTGTGCGTGTGTGTGTGTGTGTGTGTGTGTGTGTGTGTGTGTGTGTGTGTGTGTGTGTGTGTGTGTGTGTGTGTAGATCTTAAGGAATCATGTGATGGTGAGAGTGGGTGGTGGATGGGACACCCTGGAGCACTATCTGGACAAACATGACCCCTGCCGCTGCACATCTCTTTGTAAGTGTGTATATACACACACACACACACACACACACACACACACACACACACACACACACACACACACACACACACACACACTCTCACACACACACAATCAGCTACCAGCATTCTAAAAATTAATACATCAATTCATGTATTTTAAACAGTCAGGATATGTCTTATCAACACAAAACTTTGTGTTGTGTTTATGAACAGAAGAATTTCATTTTCATTTCTGATTATTTTTATGCCCCCCAACTAAAGAGCAGTCAGCCACTCAACACAGACGCAATTTATTCATACAAGCACATGTAATTGCTCCCCTGAAAGTGCTTAAAACAAACACGTTTGTTTTTCATAAACAGTGGGGGAAAAAATCACAGCATATGATTACATGTAGTTTTTAATTGATTTGGTTCGTCCGTCATCAATCCTCTGTTAATGTGTTTAACGTTTCTCGTTGTGAGCTTGCCCATTTTCAGTAATCGTATCTAGGTGTTAAAATAGCTCTGAAATTTTGTTCAAGCCTCATAACACCTTTCTACCACAATGATAGGTATCTGTACTGATACCGGCACTTAGGGTGAATATTAGTTTCAGGAACAGAACATACTGATACTGTACTTGAAGCAAGGACCTCAATAACACAATTTAATTAAGAGTTTTAAAGGTAAAGCATACCAAAGAACACATATTTCACACAAAAAAAGGAGAAAAATGTCCCTTTGGCTTAAGAAGAGCCTTAAATTAGGGTTTAAATGAAAAACATTTCATTAACAAGTGAATCAGACAGTAAAAGGTAATGAATTGAAACATTTATTTGGATTGCAAAATGCTGCTTCAACCAAAATGGTGTAATTATCCAGGATTTGACAACCATAATGTCAAACGTTACGATCAGTATTAAAGTGTTATCGTTATCATCCTTATTATGAGCTAGCTGAAACCTCCTTAAAGATACACATAGGAAGAAACTTTGCTGTAGGTAGTATTAGTATCCAGATGTTTGTTTTTTTTCCCCATCAGAATTTAGAAGAAGACAAATTCTGGCCCTTTAAGTGTTATGACTTTTGCAGTCTTACAATTTACGTAGCTGTGCCACTAAATTAAACTGAGAAAATCATCAACCGGTATTATGTTTGAGAATAACATGGTGTGAACTATAAAATGGCCCAAGAATAGAACCTGGTGGGACACCATATTGCACTTTTTACTCTCTGGATAAACTCTATTATGTGAGTGGAGCATGCTGAGATAATACCAAGATATATCTGATTGCGTTCATGCTGCACGCAAATCTAAGCATGCTGTGGTAGCTTGTTGTCATCCGAGCATAAAAATAGCACAAGCATCTTTTAGTTGTCACAGAACCATTGAAACAAAGCCCTTGTTAAACCTACACTTTATTGTAGCGCTGTAGGAATTGCATAACCCATAGCTCATTTGATTCTCTCGCTCTCTTGCTAGCCCATAAACTGGCACAGCGCCCTGGCACTCCGGTCCACGAGATCAAAGCCAGGCAATGCGGGCCTGATGGCCAGGCTATGTCTCAAATCTCTTTGGTGCTAAGCCGAACCCAGTCCCCAATCGATCCTGTAATATGGACTTCTTCTGCTCCCACCAGAATCCAGAGATCAGAGCCAGGGCTCAAGACAAGGTAAGTGAATACAAATACACATTTTCTCATTCATAAATAAAATATACATTAATATATTAACAAAATATTAATTAATTGCTGCTGATTACAAATCATTTGGATCCTGAAGTGTGGCCATTTGGAAAGGAACTTATTTTGATTGGGATATTAAAAGTTGTATTCTATCAGGGTTAAATGCATGAATTATTTAAGTAAATGAAAATATAAAGTATCATGATTTAATTATACTCAAACAAGTCAAAATCAAAACCCGGATACAATGCCTCCACCGCCTCCACCGCCTCCACCGCCACCACCAAGTCTCCATCAACTCTCGGACAGACACAAGGACATGTGGACAGACCAGTGGCAAAAAAAAAAAAAAGTCAAAGACATAAATGGAAAAACCACCCCATGCTTACTCTATAAAAGTGAATTTACAATTTAAAATAAACCGAACGCTTAATTACTGCAACCAGAGCACACAGAGTTTATTTCCCACACTCGCATGCCAGTGACTTTCAAGGGGGCCAAGGAACACGGCAAAAAGTAATCGATCACTAAATGTCATTGAATGCCACAGACATTACACACAGTATGAGTGCACTAAATCAGCGGGTTAATTAGAATCCACAAGGGTTCCTGCCAGGTTAAAGAGCATCTTCAGGAAGATGGAGTTTGTACATGATTATTTTCAGTCGGATTTCTGGGTCCCAGCTAGTCAGGGTTTTAAAGCTTAATATTGGAGCAAAGTGTTTAATTTAGTAGTCTAAACTCTAATACTCTCTAATATGATAGATAGAGATGTTTCCTTAAAACAGATTGAGATAGAGAGATGTTTCCTTAAACCCTGCACAGGAACATCGTGTGCGTTGATCAAATTGTAGAGAGTATGCCGTAAACAGTACAAGACGCTATTCTCTGATGTATAAAGACTTGCTAATTGCTGTAGTGTAAGAGGAATGAAACTTTTCACAAAGAGTTATTTTTCCTCTAACAGCAAGCCGCATCATGTTTTAATCCTTATACCGTATATGTCATGGTTATAATTTGAAAGGCTTCTGGTCGTCATTTTTATAAATTTCAGCTCCAGCTGACAGTGTGACAGAAATTCATTTAGGCCTGCAGACTTGGCTTGTAATTAATTAGACAACAAAAATATGCCTACTTTTCAGAAATCTGTGTGTTTGTGTGTGAAAGTAATGCTGTGAGGGAGACATTATTTATCACTGCTTTGAATCTGCAGTTCATCTGTTCTGTGTCAAGTGAAGTCGTCCATCACCTCGTCGTTCATTTCGTATCAAATTCCCATCGCATCACAATTATCCCATAGCAACATTACAGCTCAAAGAGCACAAACAATGGAACAAAATGACATGGGTAATGGTTTTAAATAATTGTTATTGCATCGGTTCCGTCATTTCATACAAATTTAATGAGAATGCCTAATGACGGCCTATTTAATTACTGCAATAAACTAAAATCAGCTTCTGCTTCACCACTTGCTTTCAGGTTTAAACAGTTTATCATAGTTTAGCTTAGATTGTACCGTTGTTTTATTTGACAGTGAATATAAATCAAATTCAAACTCTAAATACATTCAGACATGTTATGGTTTAGAGATGTCGGCGTGGAGGCACTGATCGATATATAAACCTGGCCATTTATAGAGAACAACGACAACAAGTGTTTCTAACTCAACAACCTTTCAGATAAGATTTATTTTAATAACCATTGAAAGGCTTTTTATTCATACGAATGGCTAAAAGGAGATAAAAAGATCAGTTTGGCATATATGCCTATTGTAAATGACATTTGTTCCTTCAGTCTGTACAGTTGTTGTATAATGTTGGAAATCTGCCATGGCAAACATTGAATGCTGCTATCTTCTAATAGAAACATTGAGTCACATGCTAATATGCACAGCTCTGACTGACTGTAAATATAGTAGAGAAATAATATTACCATATAATTGAGAGATCCATTACCTCATCTGGCTTTGTGGTTCTTCTTTCAGACTAAGGGTCTCTTCCCAACAGACCAAATCTGAAATTAAGGACATGCCGAAGTCCACTTGCAGAACAGGCAGAGAACCCTGTAGAGTGGCTCCGTCTCCACGTGTAACCAGTAGTCTTCCTCGACCAGCCCGCCTGTCCACCCCACCACCACAAGAGACTCAGCGCCCCAGTACACCCTTGGTCTTGCAGAAGGTCTACAGCCAAACCTTTACTCCACCACAGCAAGGGCCAGAAAACAAGCCTAGGCAAAATTTAACTAAGTCTCAGATTGTATCAAAGCTGAGACAAAATGCCACAACTGGACCAAAGAACAACAAGGATTTACAAAGTGTTCCAGAGAAGCCAGGACCTTCACTGTCAGCTCGACCATTGCAGAGCATTACACCGGTTCAATGTCTTGCAACCAACAACAGTGGTTTGATAAGGCAACAAGACTTTCAAGACAGTGGGAATGCCAGAAAGAGCCCGGGGTTCATTCGGACATTTTCTCCTACAAAAGGGCTAATGGGTGTTATATCAGGGGATGGACATACTAGGCTCCTTGCATTAAATGAAAAAGGCCATTCATCAGACAGTCCATCCCCACCTACCAGACTTCAAATAAATGAGAATAGCCAACAGAGATCTTCTTCACCTGGTGACAGAAAGCATTACGTGGTACTTCCAAAGCACACTGTATTAAATTCTGTAATCTATTCTGACTTCAACAGCACCGTAGTGGAGCAGTCTCAACCTGTTGCTGTTGTGAATGCAGAAAACAAAAATAGAGATACAAAGAGAAGCTATCTTTTTACTCCTCCTCCTATCAGTCCTGCTCAGGAGGCCATCCTGTATCAGAGCCTTGAGGAAGAGATCCTATTTAACCTACAACAGCTTAGCATGGACTCTGATGGTGGTGACTCAGAGAACGAGCAGGACAGTAGTCAGCCTGACACCCTAATGAATTCTCGGGAGATTTCACATAAGATCAGGCAACCATCTATCCACAACACATCCTGTGGTGGATCCCATTCATCTTCTAGACAAACTAATACAAGAGATGCTAATTTTGAAGCTGTTATTGATGAGCTTACCAAAGGGAGGAGACCACTTGAGAAAGTATCTGTTGAAAGTTGGGTGAACAATTTCTCCAAAGATCTCAGAGACAACAAGCAAGAAAATCAGACTAACACAAGAAACCTAAATGTTTTCAAACCCTCTGTGGCAAGTTCCTGGTCGTCCCTAGGTTCAAGTATAGATTCAAAAGAATCTACAGAACCAACCAATACTGCAGAAGCTAACAACTCTGAAACTAGCAATAAGGAGACGCTGCAGGTCTCTTCATCATATCAGAGGAGATCATTGAAAAAGCCAGAAAGGGTGCCCTCCATCTATAAGTTGAAGCTGAGACCTTGTATGCGTCCAAGACGGGACAACAGACCTGACAAGACACCTACAAAGATCCCCAAACCCATTTGTTATAGAAGTCAAAGCCCAGAATACACCACGTCCGTTATGACCGATACTCAGAAAGGTCTTAATGTTTCTTGTAGAGCTTCCATCAAAAGATGCTCAAGGAAGACGAGTCAAACTACATCCAAATTTAGTGCCACAAAGTGCAGAGGAGGAGACCAGGAGATATTGGCAAATCAAGAGCTTGAATTCTGGGTTTAATGGGTTTTTTTGTGCTCAGTTATAATTTGTGCCATGCTTTGAATCTCAGGCATTAGCTGGAGAAATTCATTCAGTTATGGGCATTGTAACCAGTTTAGGAACCACTTCATCCTTGTCAGGGTTACAGTGGATTTAGACACTACTCTAAAGATGGGATGAGAAATGGGGTTACCTCTCGGATGGGATGCCAAACTATTGCAGTTCAAACCAGAACCAGAACTTAAAAAGATTGAGCCAAACTCCCGAAAGCTGTGAGACAACAAAACTACCTGATGCACAACTATTGCTTTTTTTCCTAAATGATTTGCAGCTGAAACAGAATACAGAAGTTAACAATTGCAGGTTAAAGGTTTTGATCAAGCACCCAACAAGGGCAGCTTGGCTATGCATGGATTTAAATAGATAACCTTCCAATCAGTAGCCCAAAGCCTTAAACACTGAATAACCACATCCCAATTGCCCAGAGAGAAATACAGCATGGCAAAATCATGATGAAAGTCAATTTATTTTAAGAATCTACAAATTTGTTTTGAATAATTTCTTGACTATACTTAGAATTTCAGACATGCACATGCTGACATGCTTCAGCTTTATTAAATAAGCATTTTTTTCCCCCCCAGGCAGCTCAGAGGCTTGCAGAAATAGAAAAGCACACTCTGTATTGTTCACGGTCAGGTGCTTCACAGCTGAGCCTTATTCTGTCAAAGTACATAGGATGCGAAAGAACTGACAGATAATACGCAAATATTAAATTATTAAATCTACATTAGTCTCATCTGCTCTTTAGCTCAACCATAAGTGATGTGTGTTTACATGCTGCTTTATTTAGCCATAAACTATTAAGAATAGCAAGATACAGTATATAACATAGTATTTGAAAACTGTAGCATTCCCACTGAGGTTAATTTGAGCTCAATTTTCTCTTTAACATTTTTGCAAGTCACCTTATTGCCTTGTTTTTGCCTGTGCAGCCTTTATAAATAAACCCTAGTGTAAGTCTGGGGATATTTATAGCCTCCTTGAAACTGCAGTCTATAACACCACAGCAGATGAACCCGGCCCGGTACATCCCTTTCTCCTGTCTCTTTCTCTCCCCCCCCCCCCCCCCCGTCTCTTTCTCCTCCTTCTCATCTTAAACTTCTCTCAGAGGAAGGGACCACTTCAGACCTTTCATCATTATCTGTAGGCATAAAAATTGGTCTGAGGTGGCTGAGGTACTCATACTTTTTCCCCCCTGTATACAATTAACAGTCAGCATTCTGAACAGACGAATCCTCTTCCATGTTATGTTTATAAAACAGACGCCATTTTCAAAAAGGGAAAATGTTTAATTCGTATGACCACAGTACCAGAAATAGCTCTTTCTGTGATTACATAATAAAAAATATATCTGTGATCTGATACCAGCAAGACGATTTATTATTCATTTTAGTGCAACCGGTACATCCTGACTTTCAGTTGTGTTTGTAATTTAATGTGGGGTGATTTATATGGGGTGCTTTTCTACAGACATTAAGCATAATGCATGAGAAATAATGTTCTCAATAGGGATTCTTTATTAAACACACTTTCGTAAAATAAAATCCATTTTTTTATTCAACTCTCAGGTTTTGGGGCACTGTTTCATCTAGATAAAGAATTAAAATACAGAATGTTTTATAAAAGATCTTTTTTGGGTCGTGTTCACTATCAAAGGTGTCAGCGGGGCACAAAAGCAAATTTCATGGTAGAACATGTTTCTTGGCAATATTGTGCTGTCCTTCAGGATGAAAAATGAGGTCAAGTTAAATTTGAGCTTCATATTATAGAAGAATAAAAATTCAAAAAAATAAATTAATTAATTAAAAAAAAAAAAGAAGAAAAAAAAAAAAGCCTTGTTTGATTAGGTCCTGATGAACTATCTGATACAATTCATTGACTTATTTCTTGCTCTGATGTTTCGTTCAAAAGTGAAATTAGGACATGTTTCATACGTGATCGTACAACACAATACTTCTGTATTGCACCTAAACAGGTAAGTCTTAACATGGAAGTTATCCACTGGGCGAACATATATACGTTTATTTGTGCTCTTGTATTATCACACGTGTGTTGTACAGCCACACAGTGAGCCATGATGAGAGAGATGCCATGTTGCGCTCAAATAAACTGGAAGATTTAGCGGTGTATGCCCGAGATAAAAAGCTTTAATGGGCTTCTTAAAGCAGTCCCAGCATGAACACATTATTTGCATTTCAGCAACATGAATATTAAAGCTGATTTTTGAGGCTTCAGTCAACGTTGATACATTTCGTTCCAGGACGAGCAGCATCTGAGGATTCCTCTTGGCATCAGTAAGCAGTTTGTGTGAACAGAGGACACATTTTTCCTTAGTGAAACGTCCATGACAGGATTCCTTGGCTAGAAGGCAACCCAAACTCATTATCACAGCTATAACTGGATTTTGTTTCAAACCGAGTGAGACATCGTGACAAGCTCGCACCTCACATGAGGGCGCAACGCTCTCTCCTTAGTGCTCTCTGAAAGCGTACCGTGGTGTGCACGTGTTTGCACCTGGCACAGCCCACGCTCCGCAGAGCCTCGCCGAACAGCAGCAAAATGTGCCAGTTGAACTTGGCCGAGCACTCCACGTAGCCGCACTTCCAGCTCTTGCGCACCAAGTCTGAGACATTGTGGCGAGGGATGACCCGGCCTCGCTGAAGGTCACGCTTGTTGCCTACTATCAAGATCGGTGTCTCTGTTGCACCCATGACCCTGTGGAAAACAAGCAGACGTTAATAAACAACAATAGATGTGTAAACAGTTTACAATGGAGATTTTTTTTGTTACATTTTATAGATTAAGGTGAAGCTAAATATGATTCTACCCACCACCATGGTTCACTAGAGATAAGCAGTGTTTGCTTTCTGGCAAATGTAATTAATTTGCGGTAACACTACAAAAAGTGGAAAGGTTAAAAAGGGTGAATACTTTCTAATGCCATTCCATTCATTTTTCAAAGGAGCCTCTAGCATAAGCGTTCTAGGTTTCTTCTTTTAAAACGTAGGTCGATTTTGTCATTTGCAGACCCCCAATATATCCCCAGTAGAGTTGTGTGAAAAAAACATCACACTCCAGTTGGAAAATTTGCACAGGATCTAATAAGGCAGTTCAGGCTTTCGAAGGATTTCTTCCTCTTTGCGGATGGGGTTAACGGAGCGGCACAGTGTCGAACTGTCAGAGAGAGAAATGCTAGTAATGGGGGGAAGGATCGCCGACCTCACTGTCATCTGCAACATAGCGAGATAACACTGGATTTGTGACTCCACTTATGTCTGTCACAGAAAATGTCTTTGACAGTTTAGGAGAAAAGGGATTTTCCCTCTTACAAGAAAGAACAACAGCGAGATAAAAGAGGACCAAAAAAACAAAACAAAAAAAAACAAAAAACAAGTCACTCAAAATAGCTGAAATTAGGGTTTTTCAATTTTAGGGAATTCAAAAGCTCTGAGACTCTGAGAGGAATTTCAGGAGTTTGTTTAATTTGGCTTGAGCAAAGATGTTAATTAATAACATGACCTGGTCAGCTAAGCTAATTTATCTTAATCTGTGAGGGTGCACTCTGTGTGAATAGGTGTCTAGGATTTTGTGTGTGTGTGTGTGTGTGTGTTAAGAAAGCCTGATCTCATTAGACTCAAGCTTCCCTGCTGTCAGTCAGTGCAGGGTGTTTGGGGTCTTACTGAGTAAGGTGTTGGAGCTTTGCTCATCCATCATCAGCTGTGACAGTTTGCAGCCTCTGATCTCTACACATCTGCTACGTCTTTCTGTCTTGGCCACAATGACAAGGGGACAAGAGACCTGGATTTTGGCTGTGTTTATTTGCAGCACTTTTTTTTCAGTTTCTGTTGCTCTTTCTCTGTGACTAATTAGGCAAAAAAATACTGGTTTAATAGATGTGTGTATGTACAATACAGTCCTTGTTTAAACATGAACCCCATTTAAACCTGGAGATTAAATGAACTTTTGGTTATGTATTTAGACAACCAAAACAACCAACCAGAGACGAAAACACAATAAAATCTAAATGATGCTACAGTACCACCACCATGTTTTACTAGTGATAATCCGAGTTTGTTTTCTGCCAAACATAGGACTTTGCTGTGACACTAAAACATGTGCAAAGGGGTGAATATTTATTCAAGGTGCTGCATTTGGTGAGGTGTAATTTAACTGGATTAATTCACTCTCACTCATTTTCTACCGCTCATCTGAACTTCTCGGGTCACGGGGAGCCTGTGCCTATCTCAGGCGTCATCGGGCATCAAGGCAGGATACACCCTGGACGGAGTGCCAACCCATCGCAGGGCACACACACTCTCATTCACTCACACACACACACACACACACACACTACAGACAATTTTTTCCAGAGATGCCAGTCAACCTACCATGCATGTCTTTGGACCAGGGGAGGAAACCGGAGTACCCGGAGGAAACCCCTGAGGCACAGGGAGAACATGCAAACTCCACACACACACAAGGCGGAGGCGGGAATCGACCCCCCAACCCTGGAGGTGTGAGGCGAACGTGCTAACCACTAAACCACCGTGCCCCCTTGGATTAATTCAATTACATTTTTAAGGAAAAGTCACTGAGGAAGAAACCTTGAGAGGAATCGGACACAGAAGGAAACCTCATCTTCATTTGGGTGACACTGGACAGGAAGTAATGTAAATGTAAATAATGTTCTTTCTACAACGATTTATAGTCATGTAGAATTAAGCAACCAAGAGTTCCCGAGGAACTAACAGGTCAACACAATTTCTAAGTTCATTACAGACTTCACACTAATTCCTTCTATTTCAGTAAAAAAAAAAAAAAAGAACCAAAATATATACTAGAGACAAATATTAGGAACGAACACTGTTCTAAAAGCATGATCCTCCGATCTACCAGCACTGCTGGACTGGTTCCACCATCTCTCAGGGTAAGAGGCAAGTATACTACAAGACTCTTCTCTGTTCTGGCACCAAGGTGGTGGAATAAACCTCCCCTAGAGGTCCGGACAGCTGAGACACTGGCTATTTTCAAGACCTACTTATTCAGGAAACACTTCAACTAGCACTTCCTTCCTTATCTTTTGCAATTAAAAAAAAACAAACAAACAAAAAAACCTTTGACACTTTTTCATTGTAACTTTCAACAAATGTTTTAAACTCATGGTATCTTGAGTATGTAACCTAGTGAGCCAGCATTCATGTGTTCGATGTTAGAGATTTAAGCACTTATGTATGTCGCTCTGGATAAGGGCATCTGCCAAATGCTGTAAATGTAAATGATCCACCTTCTTTTAAAAATATAGCAGACACAGTGGATCCATGCAGTGGATTATGCTAGTTTCACCGCCACCTGGAACACAGCTCTGACCTTCTTCCTAAAAGCTAGTGCCAGGGTTTCTTTAAAAAAAAAACTGATCAGCCCTTCTATTATGTAGTAATTTATGCACTTATTTATTCACCCATTCCATTATTAAGTCAACTAGCTCTAATCTCTGTTCACTCTCTCATTAAGTAATTTGCTTGCCATTGTGCTCAGCATGTTATTGATTAGTTTACTGATGATTAATCATTTAAGTAATGCACAGAGTTAGAACATTCATTAGCCTTGCTCTAGATATAATTTGGTATTTAAATTATGGCTCTAAATTAAAGCATGTACAGTCCAAACATGGTCATAAATCCATGCAGGAAAATGTGATATGAGTCACAGTTATTCATGATAACAAAACATTTCCACAAAACATGTCCAAATATCCACTCTCACTCACTCACTCATTTTCTACCGCTTATCTGAACTTCTCGGGTCACGGGAAGTCACCTGTGCCTATCTCAGGCGTCATCGGGCATCAAGGCAGGATACACACTGGACGGAGCGCCAACCCATCACAGGACACACACACACATACTCATTCACTCACACACTACGGACAATTTTCCAGAGATGCCAATCAACCTACCATGCATGTCTTTGGACCAGGGGAGAAAACTGGAGTACCCGGAGGAAACCCCCGAGGCACGGGGAGAACATGCAAACTCCACACACACAAGGCGGAGGCGAGAATCGAACCCCGACCCTGGAGGTGTGAGGCAAACGTGCTAACCACTAAGCCACTGTGCCCCCCCCCATATCCAATATAAGTATATTAAATAAAACTAAACCAGCTCAATTTTTGTCAGCATCACTTCAAAGGCAAAAATCTTTTTGTGGTGAGAAAGAAACAGCTGCTGGCACATAGCCTTCCAATAAATCCACACAACATCCAAACAAGCTTAGAGGTAATCATTGAAATTTGTGGTTAAACAGCAGCTTGGAGTAAAAATGGCTCTTAACTTGAATGATTAATTAACTGTCATAATTTCAACCCGAAACTGGAGCTGTTCTATCAGGTGCCCTATCAGGCAGCCAGCTGTTGGTTGCCTTTGCTAGTTCCTACATCAATAATCACATCGCTCTAGAACAGACGTGTGTGTGTGTGAGGTAGAGAGAGTGAGAGAGAGAGAGAGAGAGAGAGAGAGAGAGAGAGAGAGAGAGAGAGAGAGAGAGAGAGAATGAGGGTAAGCAGTTGGCTTGACAGACTGGATGAGACCTAATTGTGGCGGGATCGATAAAACATTTTTGTCACCAGCGGAGCTGCCGTCTCCCTTTTGACGCAAATGGACGTGACAGCTGACGCCACTGCTCGCAATCAATCAACACATGGAGGACAGATGCACGAGACTATATAGACTAAATGTTAAACACTTGTCGGTACATTCATAAAAACACCCACACACTGTCTCACACTTCAAATGGGTGATTCCACGACTGGGGTGCTGTTTGTGTCCCGCTGACAAGTATGTAAATAAAGGTAAAAGACAAACTGTCAGATTTATCTGTCAGTGAGTCAGTATAACAGTGCCTTGCATTAGTATTCACTCCCCTATCCACATTAAGTAGTGATACAACCTGGATCACCTGAAATGGTCATAAATGGGTTTATATGTCATGTATTCATGTAATATAGCATGTGATATTGTGTTTGAGAGAAACATCCAACCTAGAGGGCCAAGGATAATGCTAAACATGATGCTATCACCATCGTGCTTCACTGTATATGTGGTGGTGTGATTGGATTTCAAGTTCTGTGGAAAATCTAAATGGATTACTCTGCAGTTCATTTCCTGATAGTTCCTGACAGTTCTTTTTTTTTGTAATTTAGGCTCAAAACTCACTCATTTAAGAGCAAAATCTCGGCATAATAGACATATAAAAATAACAGTGTTGTCTTGAGATGTTTTATATCTATTCCTTAAACCAACATCACCCCCAAAAAACACACCCAACACACACTCACACAAAGAGAGAGACGCACAACTGCCCTTTTCCTGCATTCACGTTCTGAATTAAGTCACCGTTACATATTAGGCTTCCCTGCTGCTAACCTCGTTTGCACAAACTGCTACACCTCCTTAAATGTAAGTGGTCTATGTAGTTGTAGTTTTTTTACTATCATTTACTGATCAAAGCTAACAAGCCTCGTTGTCTCTGGGCAGCAAATCGGAAGTGGAATATATACTGTAGGAGTGTTTGCCTCTTAGCAATTAGCAATTAGCACCAGCAGATGTAAATGTGCTGGAAGGTTAATTCAAGGTTTTGTCAAACTGCATTGCCTGAAATTCCCTATTCAGTTCCCATGAATCCCTTGCTTTAAAAGTGCAGTATGATTTGAATATTGTTTCTTCACATTTTGGCAGATATGAATATAATATTTGCTAAAAGAAACAAGTCTGGTCTTGGCAGTCTTTGGTGTATAAACAATAATAAAAGTATGCAAATAGTCTAACACTGTTATTTGTTAATTATTATATGTTTATATGGTAATAAGATCATTTCTAAAGTCCTTCATTTTGCAATATCGTGGCTGTAGCTCACTTTTTTTTATTTTAAGTCTCAAAACTAAGCTTCAACTAATCTTACAGTAACTAATCGTTTCAGGCAGCTAGTAACCACATTTAAGGTGGTTGTGGATGTGACAGAGGTGCAGTTGAGAATGACGAGAGTGACATGAACTGACCATTGTGTGATTACATCTAGACTGCCATTCATCAGAGGACTCACACAAGATAAAGAAAGAAAAAGACGGAAAAAGTGAGATCCTCAGGGAGTTTGAATGTGCAGTACATCGAGAAAGGGTCTGGGGAAAAGAAAGCGTTTTTCACCAAAAATGGTACAGTTACACTAATTAATGTGTAACGTTAGGAGTTTATCTATGTTAACAATCTATTTCATACTACTATGCTAAAAATAAAATAACACACAGCAGATAAATTATATTAAGATTACTATTAGTATTTAAAACTTTCACACTTGTGGTGAAACATTAGCTGAGACTGTCATGTCCACATCTGAAAATCAAAACAGTATAAATTTAGCATTTAGTATAATAATATGTACCGGGTGTCCAGGATCTGCTGGCGCATAGTCTTGACATACTCGAAGCTGTCGAAGCAGCATATGTCGTAAACCAGAATGTAGACATGGGCACTGCGGATACCTCGACAGCAAACGTCTGACCACTCCTGAGTGACAAAAGGACATGTGGACATGTTAAAAGGGAGTGCTATAATGTTTGAATTCTGTGAAAACATGAGAGCATCAGGTTTATTTTGCAATAAAAATACCATTGAAACCACGCTTCTATTGATTCTTTTCCTATAAACAGCATGTTACTTGTTATCCATTTACAGTTAACTAAAATAAAAAAATGTAAACAAAAAAAAGTATGATCCCGTTATCACTTTAGTATAGTTATGTGATATCACCTTATTTAATGGCCTAGACATTTGGCAGATGCCCTTATCCAGAGCGACTTACATTATCTTATTTTTTTTATACAGCTGAGCAATTGAGGGTTAAGGGCCTTGCTCAGGGGCCCAACAGTGGCAGCTTGGTGGACCTGGGATCGAACTCACACCTACCACAGACCCATAGTATAGACCGTTTCACTGTTCTCAATTAGGTATAACTCTATTGTGGAGCTGTGACTAAATAAAACCCTTTCAGTGTGGAAAATGTCCAAAACTATTAGTTCAATTCAGCATTTTTATTTTATTTATTTACAGAAAAAAATCTCTCTCTCAAAAAAAAAAAAAGAAAAAAGAAAAAAAAAAGAAAACAAGAAATCTGCACGTATTTATGTTTGTCTGTTTTAATTATTGGTCTATATATAAGTGTCAGAAAGATGTGCAAATATAATCATGCACTAAAATTAATATTCACGTTTCACACTCGTTTCTTTCCTTCCTGTCTAAATATTCAGCTAATATTCATTGAACAAAGCAAGCGAGGGCGGTAACAGGACACGGACGTGCCAAGACTAGCTGAGCCACATCACTCCTATCAAGCTGGGCTGAGAACAAATAGCTCATTATTGTCTACCATTGGTTTGGTTCCCTTCTTTAACAGTAACATTTTGCTAAATTCCCTTATAGAAAAAAATGCATGTCTTTCACCATAAACACTTTTTCAGACCAGGATTGTGAACAAGTGCCAGATGACCTCATTATGATCCTGGAGAAAAGTACACTGTCATTAAACCTGAGGAACCGTGTTAATCAATCCTCCATGCACTGCTTGACTAAGAATATAATTCAGGCTTTGGAGTCAGGAGAATTGTATTGTTAGGCAGCATGATTCAGTCAAAACAAACGCAGGTTATTATATAGGAAGGCCAGAGCACAGGGGTGGGGTGATTTTTTTTTTACCTCAGAAGTTACCTCAGAGTGCCATTAGAAGACTGCTTATGTAATATGGGGGATCTATCTCCAATCCCTGAGGGTACTATCTGTAGGGGTTTGCTCTCTGCATTACAAACAAACACAGAGTGTAGTACGACAGCGCTACAATGCTTACAGCATGTTCCAAAATGACTTTTTATGATTATCTGAAATTCATTTTGTGACTTTTTTTTTTAATTTTTATCGAAGCCGTGTTTGCCTTTATTCATGAGTCCTGAGGGCACGATTCTTCTAAATGATTGTAATGAACACAGTTCATATATTTGAAACTGCCTTCTTCCAAAACAGATTAAAGTGAGGTCTGAAATAACCCTAGTTAAGCTGATGTTTCTTGGAAGCCGGATTAACATATCTTATCATAACCGGCTTTGCTAGTTAAAAATGATGCCATTAGGCTCCAGTTATAAAAGTGAATCATGATAATCTCACAGCACATATGACATGACCTCAGGCTTTCTACAGTCTCACAGCAATGTTCCATCAGATTCTGCCATTTCCTGGGGTACAATACTTCATGTAGAAGTGATCATTTAAACATATTTATCTGTACTGAAGGCATTTGTTGGGGCAGTCAAATAAATGTAAATGTAATATGTGAAACAAGACTTTTATAGTCTCTTGGTGTTCCAATGGCAGGATCCCGTGCTCTCATTGCTGCAACACGGGTTCGCTTCCCCAGCAGGCCAGCAGGGATCTAACCAAAGCCCGAATAAAATGGGAGGATTGCATCAGAAAGTGCATCCGGTGAAAAACCTGCACCAAATCTAATCTATGGGCCGCAATAATATGTGATCCGCTGTTGTAATCCCAATCAGTGAAAAACAGAAAGAACAACAACATTTTTATAGTTTCATACATAATAAAGTCACTGTAGCTCAAAGTATTGTTTTAGATATGCTTTATATAGAGAAAGATTTGTAGATGAAACTCAACTACTGCTCTTAGACAGCCATCATAAGTGAATTCTGAACAAACAAATGTGAGATTTTTGCCACACTCAAAGCCTCACACAGAAATGTCCATACCTGGAGGGAGCTGACGGGGAAGCTGCTGATGGCCGGGTAGTCTGTGATCTGCAGGTCGTGCACATGGCCGTTGAGCACAGCGGCGGACAGATACACCCGACGTGTGCGGCTTGATGAGGCCACGTCACTGTAGTCATCGTGGAGGAAGCGCTGCACAATGGCTGTCTTGCCCACCCCCTGCGCACCCAGCACTGCTATCCGGAATGGAGGGGGCATAGCACCACGTCCACCTCGGCCTCGGTGGGCCCCACCGCCCTCCCTGCTCTCGCAAACCGCTGGCCAATGCATTCAGGAGGGTACCAGGGCCCTGCATAGTCCTGACCAGGGCACGAGGAGCTGAGCTGGGCACAGCACAGCCCCATTCATAGGATGACTAAACCTGGGACCCTAGAGATGCGGTGAGGTAAAAATAGCAAGCTGTACTCCTTGTGAAGGTACAGTACAGCAAGTAGCTTCTTTGAAAAGAAAATGATGACCTTATGAAACCTTGATACATCATACATAATGGAAATTTATTCAAAGTAGGAAAACAATCAGTGAAATGATATATAATGGTGGTGACAGATCTGATTATGGTTTATAAAACCAGAAGGAACCTTGAGCCTGCTGACAGGTTAATGTACTCTGTTCCCTTGTACAAAGGCTATGTCTTAGGTCTCCTTTGCTTGCACGGGTCTTTAAGGATTAAACCCCCTAATAAAACATCTAGCATCTTTGTATCCTTAGATTTTTAACAGATTTAAAAATAAATAAATAAACCGATAATGGATGAGCCACCAAGGCCACGAAAGAACTGCATTTGGAAATATGGCTCAGTGGTTAAAGCACTGGTCTGATGATCTGATGGATATAAGATTAAACCCGATTTAATTGCTCAGTTATTTCCTGACACCATCATATCCGTAGGAATGCTGCATAAAGCATTCCTCTAAGGACTAAGTTATAGTCTGCAAACACTTCCATACACTAATAGGTATGAGCAGAGAATGAAAAGTAGCTGGATTGTGAATTATAATTAAAACTTCCAAACCGAAATACTTTGTTTTCATATGAAAATACGAATAGACAATGCCATACTGCCAAATATTAGCATACGCACAATTGCATTCTCATGCACAGACATACAACATTACTGCAAGTTATATAAATACAAATAGCATAGGGTTTTAATTTGCAATGCCCCACCCTTACTTGAAACGCGCGCGCTATTGTGTTGCTATGTAAGCTTGAGATTTGCTTATCCTAAAGTAAAAAAAAAAACATGCATACCTCGTGATACTTTCCCTCGAAAGCTCGATTCTGCGCCACGAGGAACAAACCGACCAGCGACTTTTCACGACTTTTGGCTCCCGACACGTCCAATGCGTAGGCATTCCAGGTGCCTCCAACAACAGCAGTAACGCTGGGACATCCTCCTGTTTCTGGTGGTGCAACCCCCCCATACAAAAATAAATAAATAAATAAATAAAAACAACAGGTCCTGATGCTCGCGCACCAAGGAAAGACACAAAAGTGCACACGCACTTGAAACCTGTCCGCTCACTGAGACCTGGTGCTCGCGCTCTTTATACGCAGACACAAAAAAAAAAAAAAAAAAAAAAGATTCACGTCGGTCAGTCACCGAGAGCTCTCCGTTTCTCCCTCCCTCCGCGTGCAGATGCTCTCCGCCTCCGATATGACACGGGCCCAAAATAATAAGATATAATATTGCAGTGAAGACCCCAGGCACGAGGAGAAAAAATATGCACGTGCAAATATTGCATGGACTGGATATATATAATAAATGCATATAATATGCATGATGGATGCTTTTGCACTAATTTGACACAAGTTGCGTTTTTATTTAGATTTTTTTTTAATACATCATTTAAATCTCGACTAAAAGGAACACTGCTCCCGTGCATATCTCATTCCTGATTTGTCGCAGTTGTACAGGGATTTCTCCCAGGATATTTGTGTGTGTGTGTGTGTTTGCTTTACTACTAAACATGTGCGCATCCTGCGTCTCTCAACGTGCTGTAGTAAGGCGGCTGTTTCTTAGCAACCCAGACTTTTCCTCTTGTTGCTAAGTAACCACGTGGTCCATACCTGTCCGCGCGTTACTTACACGCTCGGTGCCCAGATGTGTCCAGGTGTGTGTGTGTGTGTGTGTGTGTGTGTGTGTGTGTGTGTGTGTGTGTGTGTGTGTGTGTGTGTTAGAGCTTAGTGATTCATGCACTTTTTTTCCAGCTTGAGAGTAAACCTTAAAAAGGTTACCATCTGCTGGACTCGGGGTTTTATTTAGGCTTTGAATCTTAAAATTTAAATTGTGCGTGAAATCGACAGGAATGCAGCACAGGATGTCTGAGCTCTGAGATCATCTATAATAAGCATGATACGTGGGTATTATTTTCAGTTTTTCCAGAAGAATTCCAGGTCATTTCATCATGTGTCATGAAGGACATATTTGCAGAAGAATAATTAGGTGGCCTTGCTTATTGACTTTTTGCCTTAACTGAAGGTGTGATAAAATTTTTTTATACTGCACTACTAATTGGTATAAGTAACATTGCTCTGCACTGATATGGAGTATCTATATCAGGGTTAGTAGTAGCTTCATGCTGGACTGAAATCCAGTCGGATACAGACGTTTTTTAACATTTTTTAACACTACTCGTACATAAGTTCCAACTGCAAGGCAAAACAGGTTTGTTATCAGACTTTCTCTATAACGTTGTCATTTTTATAGCAACAACGTAAAAGACATTATGTTGGCAAAGCTCAATTTAAACTGATCTATTGAAAAAAAACCCAACAACAACAAAAAAAAACGTATAATCATTCATATGGGAAAGTTTACTGTGTAGAGTTTATCAGAAAATCCTAAGTCTCCAGTGTCAGCACTTTACGGTTTCTCTGTAACTTGAATTTAAATTCAAGAGAAAGAAACAAACAAAAATGAGAGGATGTTGGTATAAAACTAAAAAGACTTTTATTTCCCTGTTTGTGTTAGACTACGTCATACCCATGGATAATTTTTCTTACAAAGCTCTCTCATACATATTTGATAGCTCACGCAATAAGATGGTGGAAAAAGGGCTTGTTTAGCGATGAAACATCCATCTTTTACTGTCATATTGCTGGAAAGCCTAATCAACTGCTTGGGCTGTCAGGCTCTTGTTCGGCATTCAGCTTGAAGCTCTAATAAAGTGGAGAGATTACAGGCTGGCACGTGCGTCACCAGGATCAAAGGCATTATCTCCAAATCCAATAGAAGGATAAAAGAAACACGCAGGCGCTACGGTCAGGGACGATGTTTTTTTATTTATTATTTTTATTATTCGTTGATTTATTCAAAAATGAAAATACATGAAGCAAAACATTGGCAGCGAGTGTCAATGCGAGGAATGAGTGAAGAGGTGGAATGACTGGGGAAGTGTTAGCTGTGTTGGCCTCTGAATACGGTGGACAGGAAGGCTGCCTTCTGTATGAAACATCTAGACAAATTTTTCAAAAGAAATTTCCCCCACAACAGACGCAGTCTATCTACTTTTCCTATGATTACTCATGCTTATGATAATATCTACGAAGACTGAAAGCACTACTGCACACGTCACATGAAGCTAAGCATTATAACCGAGCTCGGGCTTTAACATTTACACTAACTAACAGAATGTGCATCGTATAACTTTCTTTAGAGCAATGCTTCCATGATGGGACACGTTGACGTATTTACTCTGAATTACACCACCAAACAAATGACATCGTTACTCCCTTAATGATTATTCTAAAGCACTTCAAAAATGACGTGACGTTCAGGCTCTAGTGTGTACAGGGTTAGTGGATGAACGGTTTCTAATAATGCATACCTTTATATAAATCACAGTACATGATCACTGCACAGAAGCATACAGCTAACAACGTGACGATAAAACGGGTTAAAATCTGACTGCCTTCAGTCTAGGAACAATATGAAAGTGCTTGAAACAGAAATAATACCAGCATACCTGCAACGAGGACTGCTAGTTGCTTTGTGGCAGTGGTTGTGAAATGGAGTGTAACTGAGACTGAACAATATACTTTATATTAGCTTAGGAATTTATAGGTGAGCATTTAAGAGGAACAAGTTAAGGCATGCGAAGCGTATTTCACACATCCATACAACGCTGAATGTACTATTTCAGGTGTGATTTATTTATTTATTTATTTATTTTTAACTAAAGGCAAAATCCCCATTGAGCTACTAAAAAGTGGTTCTGAACCACTGACTATAAGATGATGTGTATTAGAACCCTCATCTCAACTGCCTCCTGATTAAGATATCAAGGCCCTCCTGGCTCCAGAACCTCAGTTTAGTGGCATTGATTCTGCCTGAAAATGCGAAATTGAAATTGCACTGAAAAACAACCTGACTCATTGAATGAACAAAATCAAGCATGGCAAAAATACAGCGCAAATGTGTGAAAGGGAAAAATACAGTCACACTCCATTCACAGACATTTTTATAGCAGTAAGTATAACATAATAAATGCGACCGAGTGGCACAATGCACCACCTGCAACTTTTTTTCCCCTCACACAACAGACATTTTGGCTAACGTATATCAAGGACACTATATCAAGCAGTGAAACATTACAGATCCTAGAAAACAGAAATGGGAAAAGGTGTAGTTTGTTCTTGTACCACGGGAATGATAGGAGGAAAGACGGTTTGAGGAGAGGTTTCGATCTTCAGTTCTTCAGCACAGCATCATACATCTGGTACACGTACTGAGACACTTCTGGAGCTCTGCACTTCAGAGAGAGCTGTGAAAAAAAAACGACAGAAAATTAGTAATGATCGGCGTGGTAGAAAATGAAAGGTCAGGATGATCTCTGATCTTTTAATAGCATGTCTTTTTAACCCCTTTCTTCTTTTTGAAAGAAAGGATTAACTAATTAGCATGAATGTAATGTGCTTAGTAATGAAAAGCTGGTGTATGTTGATAAAACCTGCTCACTCCATTTGTACTACTGCTTCAATGGCAGCCCAGTTATACTCTCTGTGTGAGAGCTTAAGCGGAGGAGTCTGCTCTTATCTGGTGCCTAACCAATGAATAACCCGTCATTCACTTCAGGAGGTCCTGAACAAAAGCACTTGCCTACAGAGCTACATGTCTCTTGCTTTATGCCATCAAATGAACTCTAATGTGTATTCCGAGCTTAAGAAATACATTTAATTATGCAGTATAAGCCTAGTGTAAAAAAAAAACAACCACCACCACCTACACACAAAACTGTAGATCAGGGCGATTCAAGTTAAATTTATCTAGCTTGTTGACTAAGTGAACGTTCACAGCTATAAATAAAACAATCTGAAGTGATGTTTTGTTTGGGACAGCTTCTTGTTTTGTCTAGTGGCACAGAGAGGGTAAATAAAATAAGCCATGACCAGCTAGTCTCTGGAATGAGAAGCTGCCGTTAGCTAAACAAATAAGATTGTATGCAATTGGAAAAAACTGAATCAAGACTAGAGTTCCTCACTCAGGTGTTCGTCTCTACATTTTTTTTTCATTTGACCTAATGATTATATACATCATGAATGAAGCCTATAGAATGGGGGCATAGAAGCCTTCATTATCTTTACACATATAGCCACGTATACATTACAGCACAGTGGAATTATTTTCTTCACATACTCCAACTGAGGAGATTGGGGTCAGAGTGCAGGGGCAGCTATGATAAAGCGCCCCTGGGGCAGGGAGGGTTGAGAGCCTTGCTCAAGGGCCCAGCAGTGGCAGCTTGGCTGTGCTGGGCCTTGAACTCTGATCCTCCGATCAACAACCCAGAGCCTTAACCAGTTAACCAGCTTAACCAGTTGAGCCACCCTGCCCATTCCAAGAATGGCATCTTGGAAATAAGATGGTTGCTGAATGTGATCCATTTGTTGTATTTCTACTCAAGGGTCTGACAATACACCCACAATAAGCTTAACGGGGAAGAGAGAGAGAGAGAAGAAAAAAGCATTCAGCATTCCAACAGAATGTCAATAGTCTGTGCACCAGAATTGATTTAACAGATTTAACATAAAAGTGAACGGTCGGTTCATTGTCCAGACTCAGCAACAGTCAGTCCTGCAATCCATGAAGACTACCTCCAAAGTGCATTAGGCCAAATCTGTGTGACTTGTTCAACAAGCCTGATGGAACAGTGGGACCATTGGATTGGAATGATGGAACACAATCCCACAGATTCTCTAAGAGTAAGAGATGGGAGAGAGAGAGAGAAAACACCAGCTCTCCCCCCCAACAGTTTTAGGGACGCAACACCCATGTATGGAATAATGTGGACTATGAGATAAGAGTGCAGAGTGCAGTAACAAGAAATCATGGCTCTTGGTTGCGACGTTTATCCGAAAAGTGGGATACAAACCGGTGTGAGCTCAGTCCAAACACTTTCAGTTTCAGGAATATACGTTGTTAATTATAATATGATTTAAATATATAGAAAATAAAAACAATAACTTCAGTGGAGACAATTTGGTCAAATGGCCTTTTCACTTGCTGTCCAGTGTTCGCTTGAAACCGGAACGGACTTCTTCATTCTCTTTCACTCCTACTTCCAACTGCTGTGGTGTGTGTGTGTGTGTGTTTAGAGAGTTCTGCCAGGCAGTCAAAATCTTTTTGTCACTTGCTCCTGGCTGTAAAGCCAGCTGGACTTGCTCTATTATTAATCCAAAGTCTAGCTACGCCGATGCTGCCAAGAAAAGCAAAGATAAATTCCTATCACAACCAATTACATTATATGGGGAATCACAGGTAAACAGGTCTCATGGTAGTGACAGAAGAGCTGCCTGCTGAAAAAGCTTGAACGGTCAGTGCTCTAATCAACAGTTTATCTATTAAAATACCACCAACCTCAAAGAGATAGAGATTTAAAGGAATTAAATTTTGCCAAGGTGTGGCAGGATGTGTACTCGAACCACCAGAGAACATTATGTTCATTTCAATCTAACATTCCATCCTTGACAAGTGCCCTTCAGTGGAGCTGCTGCAGTATGTGTATTGTCTATGTGTATTACTGCAACGCGAAGGTCACTCTCCCTTCTCTCGTCGAGAGGTACACAAGAGAATATGGAAAGTTATTGCAATGCAACGTCGCATGTATCTCAACTGCTGATGTCATGTATTAGAATTTATAAATATTCAACAGCACTCTAGCATGTCAGAAGCTTAGCTTACGTAAGAGGCAGGTAGAGAACGAGGAATTAATGATGCTCTCTTGCATTCACTGAAAAGCATTTTTACGCTCTAGAACCTTGGAAAATATAATGCTCGGTGGAATTCAACGTGTCTTTAAACCTACAAGGTCTTGTCAGAGGGCAAGATGTAGGTCAAACTCAATAGAGAAAGTGTTATTCAATACATTCAGATACCTTTTGACCTTCCTGTGCTTACACAGCATAGGATTAGGATCACAAAATCTTCCTGTCCTCATAGTGCACCACTTTGCATCTAAATAAAGCTTGCTGAGTGCTGTATGGGGCACTTAGCTTCATCCAGTTCAGGACGTGTTATTCATCACCATCAGTTCTTGTGTTGACATGAAGTTACAGGAGAGATTTACCGTGTAGTTGGGGTTGCCAGGTTGGATGCGCAGCTCGGCGAGAATCCAGATGCCGTTAGTGAGTTTCAGGGACTGATAAAGCATGTCCTGGCCCTCAACGTTCCGCTTGGCAATGGTGTAGATGTTGTTATTCTGCAGCTTGCCTGACACAGTGTCTGTTGGGGCCACACACATACACACACAGTGTCAGTTACATTGTCACACTTTGCTTGAACTCGTGTCGGGTTAGTCTGAAATGTGTCCAAAAAAAAAAAACTAATTAGAAGAAAGGGGAATAAAGGAACAGTACACAAGACCTACAAGGCTCTAGCTGTAGCTTTAATGCTACACAGCATTAAGGAACGAAACTGTAATCTACACTAATCTGTAAACTACAAAAACACAGCCACATCCTACAGGTCTGGATTTGTTTTGGTTTTACTGACATTTAGCAAACGGATGGCATTTGTTCTATTCACACTCTTTATGTGACTCATCTGTAAAGTGCAGACCTTTCTGTCTTGACCTGCGTTTTCTTGCTTAATATTGTGACAGGCTGTGAAATCAGACAAATACAGCATTAAACCAACATTACGTTGCATCGAGAAGATTTCTTACAGATCAGTTATCTGGGACTCATCACACTGGGTCTGGAACTGAAGATGAAACGATGGTAGGACGGGTTAATTAGCTATTCACTGAGGGGGCAATGATTGACTGAAAATTCCAGAGCAATAGATAAATAACCTTTTCACATGTCTGGCATTTCAACGTGATAGGAGTCACTGACATCAACCGATTTTCCAATTACCATCAGAGACTTTCTGGCCTTGGCACAGAGCACTTGATTTACTAGCATTCGAAAGCAAAAACAGTCTGAGAACCTCATCCTTACAGTGAAGCATGGTGGTGGTAGCACTATTTTGAGCCTAAACCTTGGCTTCTTTGTCTGACTAATACATTTCTGACCATGAATTTTAGCGGATGTCCTTCTCTGGGCAGAGTTACAGTTGAGTCATCTTTTTTCCGTCTTTATGCTAGACCGGGATAATATTTTTTTTTTCATTAATTAACCAGAACTTTGCCCTGTTTTGATAGCTCTTTTAGTCTGATACTGCATGGTTGCATTTGTTCTCCAACAAACCCTGAGGATTTGTTTACTATTTTAAACTTGTCTAGGCTTTCTTCAAGAGACATTTACACTATATACCACATTAAAGTACATATGGAGCTAGATATGCAAACGTGGTGGTGTAAACCGTCAATTAGCCTAAAGTTGTCTAAAACCTTGCTAAACATATACAGTAATCCCTCGCCACCTCGCAGTTCAAGTTTCGTGGTTCAAGTTTCGCGGCCTCAGTGCATCTCTGATTTTTCAAAAACATTCAGCGAAAAATAAAAATAAAAACGGTTTACCCGGATTCCAGACAAATAGGCTTTGTACATTCCCACGGGCACTCAGACAAGGCACATGATTGGTTCCCGGCGCGAGATCTGAGCTGATTGGCTGCGCATCATCGCATCCTCTTGCAGCTTCTTGCCTTGTTGTATCTCGCCACTCTCGTTCATGCGGTCAACTGTGTCTCGCTTATTGTGTTCGAAATTAACTTTTCGTTAAGCCCTTACAATGCCTCCTAAGTGCCGTGCCCGTGCGAAAGATTCCTCTAGTGAGCCCAAGAGGAAGAGGAAGATGATGACCATCAGTGAAAAGGTCAAACTTAGGGCCAATCCTACTTCACAGATTTTCACCTATCGCAAGGGGTTCCGGTCCCCATTAACATCGATAAACGAGGGATCACTGTATATATAACATGAAAATCTGGCAGAATTTGTGAACATTTGCAGAAATTGTGAGGTGAATCAACATTTATAAAGTGTAGTGCTGTGGTCATGTGAGAAGGCTTAAGTATTGTCTCAATTCCACCACACACTATCACACTAAAGGCCTGACCCCTGACAGATTGTAGAGGGACTGAGGCAGCAGCTGTAACAGCGAGATGATGGTCGACAGACTGCGATCAGACGGAGGCTTGGCAGGGCTTCAGAATGCATGGGAGGAGATTGAGCTGGTGTGAGAGGGAGAGATGTAAAAAGAGGATGATGACACCGAGGGCAACACAGCTTTATAAAGCAGTGAATTTACCAAAATATCAGTAAAAGTATCTGAAAACAAGTGATAGACAGTCAGAAATGATAACGACATTACAAAAAAAAAAAAAATCAGCCATCTTGTTGGTTGGTTGCTGACTATTTTTCATGACAACAGTGTGCCCCAAAGTGTTTTATTCCTTTTACACCACAGCAATTTGTACATTTGAATGAATTAAATAACGATGTAAGAAGCCAGACAGAATGCAGTCAGTCAGACAGGCAGGCAGCTCAGTCACATAGATATACAACCCTCCCTCCTAAGAGAGGTGATGTCAAACCGAGACTGCCACTCAAATTAACCACTGACTGAATGTGAAAGTTCCAATAACGCTGTGATCTTACTGAGGGGACAGACTGAGCGAGCAAGCGAGCGAGAGCAAGAGCGAGACGGAGCTACAGTCCTGATTACGGAGCTGATCTGCAGTCAAACGTGGATAATAATATTGATGATATTACTAAAACGGTTTACTCTTTTCCAAATCGAGTCGGCGTTTACATCTTTATAAAGATGAACACAGCTGAAGGAGTAAGCGACTGGTACCAGACAGAGGTCCTGCCTTATAAAAGATAATGACTTCATAATGAGAAGAGAAGAAGTGCCTATTGCAGACAGAGTGCTTGTTTCAAGTGAGTGACAAATGGAGATCTGAAGGTGTGAAAAGGAAAAGTGCAAAAGAGTGATCATTTGGTGAGTGTGTGTGTGTGTGGGGTGGGTGTATTGTAGCTGGAGCGGTATTTAAATGCACGTTCTACACCTGTGTGATGGTTGATTGTTGGTTATTTGTAGGTATCCAGAAGTCTACAAGGAAAACAAAACCCCCCCTCAGGGCCACATCTTTCTCACGACGCCATTAAACAAGCGAGATGCAATCAGCAGTCGAGCACAGAGTGGCAATGAGGGAAAAACACCAGGCTGCTGTAACCACTGAGATTTCGTCCCATTGTCTGGAGCTCCACAATCACATTCCAAAAACAATAAAGGTGGAATTGAAGCATTCGCTTATTAGCATAAAGAGTACATCTTTTTGAATGAGCAGTATTTATCTTGTACCTTAAAAAAAATCAAGATTAGTTCTTTTTCAGTTATGTAGATGGGTTTGACATTTGAAGAATGTGTTTTTTGAGACTTTAAGCCTAATCACTGCTCGCCAAACCCCCCAACTCCCACCCATGATCATAAAGCCCCACCCCTCAGAATCAATAACTGACAGGAGGATTCAGTTTTCCAAATAGGGTTTCTAAGCCACTTGTCTTGAGGTTACAGTTTAAACATTAAAAAAATAAATAAATAAAGATTTTTAAATCATAAAAATTGACCTCATAATAATTGCACCTCCGAGGGTAGATGTGTACTAAATGAAGCAAATGATGTACCCTTGTCCATACCACCCCGGGTACAGTTGGTACCTTTATTTCTGACAGTGTGTAGGTGTAAATAGTTCTCCACCTACATTCCTGACCTACTTTTGAAAAACAGTAGAGGTTTTTCCTTGTGAACCGCTTACTTTGGAGCCAATGACAAATATGAGTAAAGTAGAATATTAAAAACGTGGCGTTTTACTTGGATGTTTTTCAGAACCTTCAGACTTTCACAGCTTCACAATAAAGAAAAAACATGTGATGTGATGATTAAAGTGTCTCAGTGGTGCGACTTACGGCCGTTAACCCTCAAATGCTCAGTTGTATAAAATGAGACAAAACTGGATGTCGCTCTGGATAAATCTTAAATCCACAAGTTTAGATAGGACTGAATCCGTTGATAAAATGCTTGGAGCACTTCGGTTCGGCGAGCACCGATTACTCTTATTAGCTTATTTTAATGCAGTGGATCACGCAAAAAAACAACCCTTACCTGCATTTAAGTGGCACTCCTTGATTTGGTACTGCAGCTCATTCTCATTGGGAATGTCTTTCCATGTGGCTAAGAATACCTGGCGCTCTGCGAAGACCAAAATAAATAAATAAATAAATAGAAATCCATCAGAAAGCTATTACGCTCACTTTTTCCGATGGGGAAACACAGAGGTACATTGGAAACCTGTTCCTTAGGGACTACTAGGGTCTTATTTCATTTATGCTCGGCTTGAGTAGCGAATGCAGGTCGTACTGCAAGCAAAGTAACAAACATTTACCCATTTTGCCGTCCTCGACGAAGAAGACGTTGAGCGGAATGAGCACGCTGAAGTAGAAGACGTCGATGCTGTTTTTCACAGCTACCTGTAGGACGGAAGAGATCGGAGGTCAGACTCTTCACACTGAATCACAGCATTTTTAACTATTCAGGATGAATGAATCTCGGACTTCTTTAGTGTCTCAGAGTTCGATAGGTGTCACGGGTGAATGAGTGTAACTGTAGAAATGCGAATGCCTCACAGGGAAAGCGTGACACGGTAACGACCCTATTCCTACTCGCAGAATTATACGGATTACATTTACATAGATTTGAAAATAAATTTGCTTGAAGATCGTTACTAGAGGGTCAAGGCTGCAACAACACCGGAACAAATGCGTGCCAGAAAAAGAGCCTTGGGATTTCCACTGTCAACTTTCTGAGAGTAAACCCTTTTCTTGGCTGAACTCGCTGCACTTATCAACATTTGTTCTGGAACCATCTTTCTTTATCGCACTTCTTTCTTCACTGTAACCATGGCTACCAGGAGTCGGGATTTCTGTTAAATACTTGAACCGGCCTATCGAGCTGAGATGCCGTTCTGCACATCGTGATGTTTGATGTTAATGTTAAGTGAAGCTCTTGAGCACATTTTATTCTCCGCACTGCTGCAGCATTGATGCCAGACAGTGAGCTGTATTTAAAATAGGGCGTAGTTTTCCTTAAATGAAAAAAAAAAAAAAAAAAAAGTTCCAGAGAGCAGCAATATTGATACCGAAAAAACACTTCTCTTGGTCATTTGTCACAGTAGCACGATTTGATTAAAAGTGAGGTGAGCGATGTTTACCTCACTGCCATTTCTCCTCACAGCCTGCTAGCGGTCTTTAAAACATCTATTCAGAAGAAAAACTGTGTGCAAATGATTTGTAACCAATCTGGGTAATAATAGCTCTGTCATGTCAATCCTTCTGGCTGTCAAATCAATCATGTTCCTAGCATTCAGGCCCTCTAACCACAAGGAGCATTCAGATGTTTGAAAGCAGCCAGCTTCAGCTAATTTCCCCCAACAAAACTGCTGACGCTACCTTATACTTCTGCAGAGGTTTAAACTCCTCTGTGTAAAACTTTTTTTTTTTTTTTACTGGGGATGACTTTTATCTTATATTTATCAGTCAGGGTAAGTACTGGTGCACATTTTGGTGATCAATTGCTTAACCCTTTAAAAAAAACGAATGACTCTGCAAGACAAGAATATGCCGAAAAGCCTACATTATGATACCCAAGTGAGTCACAGTGTCTTTGTCATAAAAAATAGAGTGGGCTATTATCTTCTATTAAAAAGGTCAGAACTGAAAAACTCAGCTTCAAGCAAGGCCAGAAAAATCCACTGGACAGATATATTGTGTTCTGGAAAATGAATCAACACTGTCTGATGTGAGAATTCGAAAGCACTGTGGTGTTAAAGGCTAAACAATATCGAAGCCGCTAGTTTTTGTGTGGTTATAATAAAGGACACAAGAAGCCTGGAACTCCAAGGTCTTGGCAGGCTACTCTGGGGACAGCAGGGGGTTTTTTCACACGGACCCGCGCTTCTAAACAACCGTCTCATAAACAATCTCTGCTGGAGCTTTGCTGGCTGCCGAATGAACAGGTGCAAGTGCCATTTCTGCCATGAAGAAGAAAAAAAAAATAATAATAATAAAATAATCATGCAACATTCTGAGGCATGGGGAGATTGAGAATATATGAAGATCTAAAAAAAAAATAATAATAAAATCACAAAAAAGAAGCGGTTTGACAGCAAACTGTTGGAAAGACGAGGCGACGCGCTGGTCGTCTCACCAGGGAACTGCTGGAGGAAATTTCACAGATCATTATGGTGTGGAGGGTAGAAATGGAGCACGCTGTGCACAGCCCTCACGGCTGGATCTCTCCACATCAGCTATTCCTCAAGCTGCAGGCTGCCAGCAAGGGGCTAAGAGTTGTAGACTGTCCAATCCTACAGGGGGAGGCGGTGATTTCTGAGCGAATCGCGGCTTCGTCTAGTTCGGCTCAGAGCGAAAACAATGAACGTGGCGCATTCGGCTGATGGATCGGCTCACGAGAGCCGATGCCGCCAGCAAAAGCGCGATAGTGACTTTTATTTATTTTTTTAAATTTGATTAAAACGATGAGGATTCCTGATGGTACCAATGAATCCCGGGTGACGGGTGGGTGGAGGAGAGATAATTACATAACCAGGTGTAACTGTGAGAAAAAATTAGCTGGATAATTTAGAGTTGAATGCTGCATGGTGGGTTAAGGTACTGAAAGATGAACGCTGACGATCCCACGTTCCTACCTGGAGGTTGTTGAGAGGGTCCATCTTCATAACGGGCCCGATGGTGTTGAGCGGCAGGGAGATGTCAATGTTTTGGTTCGGCATTAGAGGAGTGTGAATGGGTAAAGGTGTGGTGGGAATCACTCCGAAACTACACAGGAGACGTTGGTTAGAAACATGGACATGTACACGCATCATATACAGGAAGATATTTATAAAAAAAAAAAAAAAAAAAAAAAAAAAAGATACCTGTTCTTATTAAACTGGACAGCAAAGTCGGTCATGTGCTGCAGTGCTTTGTTGTTGAAAGTCATGTCCATGTACATGTGACCCTGACGGCGGGAGAACGTTCCGGAAATTTCCAACCCTTTTGCCTTGACAGCTGGCAACCACACCTGAAAAGAGAAGAGCTTCCGATGAGCACCAGAATCAAGCCTACAGCCCATGATGAACTACTAAATAAATAAATTATTTAATAAATATGCTGGCACAAGAGTACATTGTGCTTCTAAGGGAAAGTTCTGAAAATGTAAACGTCGGAGAAATTAAAGTTGTCTCGCACTGGGTGTCTTTACTGTCCTAACCCAGTTGAGTCTCTGCATTAGGCATCGCTCGGGGAAATATTATTAATGAAGCCGTTTGTGGCATCCCCAAGTGAGCCGTACTCCTTAGATATATCAGGCGTTTCTAAGAATGGGAGGCGACAGCGGCAGAATTAGACTAAATCGAGCGTAATCCCTCAGACCCTCGACGCACGTGACCTACATGATGTGAATGTTACAGGACCTGAAGAAGGTGACAGGAGACCGGATTTATACCTTGTTTGAATGAATGCTCTTTCTACAGCACTCAACTCATTCACAAAACACTTGTACGGTGGATTCTGTTGATGAAAATGTTCTCAGTTCTTAGTACAGTGATGCCTCGTGATACGAGTTTAATTCGTTCCGTGAACTTGCTCGCATCTCAAATTGCTCGTGTCTCAAAACAATTTTCCCTGTTTAAATGAATTGAAATCCCATTAATCCGTTCCAGCTTTCAAAATTCCACTCCAGTTGTTTTGTTTGTGTTTTGGATATGAAAATTGTACAGTACCTGTATTTATAAATGACAAATATTGTATAAAAACATACAGTAATAAAAGAGAATGTTAAAAAAATAAACTGGTTTTACTTTACGGAAGATGCGCACAGAGGTTGAGGGAGGAGTAAACAGGCGGAGGAATTTTGTCTCGTACGTACACTTTCGCTTTCGTTCACTTACTCGCTACTGTACACTCTTAATGCTACTTTACACTTAAATAGAACTTAACTAAACTTCAGTAAAATTAACAAACTTAAATCAAGCATCGCATTAGCCAGGCCACGTCGTCAAGCGTGCATCAGCTGTTAATCAGCTGTCCACGACGCGCACCAATCCGGTTACGACTTCCATATTACCCGACAATTTAAATTCCCATACATATCTAATAGTATATCTATCTAATACTATGCATGATTAGTAGTTCTGTTACACGGGGGACTATTCTATTTTCAGAGCACACGTGGTTGTTGAGGATCTTTGTTTCGTCGGCGGCTCGGATGCTCGTATCTCAAAAATTTGCTCATATATCAAGACAAAAATTTGGTCGAATCACAGCTCGTATCTCAAAAAATTTGTACGTCAATGCACTCGGATCTCGAGGCATCACTGTAAAATAAAATGAAAATCTGGTGACGTGACGATAAAACGCAACGACGTTCTAGGAAAATAATCGACTTTGGGATGGGGTAATCGCTTCACGCCAAGCTGCACCCCATTGCTGATTATATTCCAACAAGAGCACACGGTTTGTTTTATTCCTTCTTCGTACCAAATTAATGCACCACCGGTCCTGAAGGGACGGATGTTTGAGAAGTCGAGTGCTTTCTAGGTTTAAACGAGAATCGGTTTCCGATGCTGGTCGCGAACAAATTCTGAAATGGAGCCCAGCTTACAACAATGATAAAGTTTTTTGTTTGTTTTTTAAGTAATTTTGGGTTCTAAATGATGTAAGCTACGGGCAAAAATTTGCCACTTACAGCTTTTGGTGCAATGTAACCGCCGGTATTGATAGCCATGCTTGTGGAGAGTTCAAACAGGTCATTTAGGCCGCTGCTGATGGGCGCTGGAGTGGGAGACGGTGCGAAAGTGTTTGGCACTGAGGAAGGAATGAAGTTCTGACCGACCTAAAGACGAGCAAAAAACAAACAAAAAAAACAACACATGGTTAATATTCATTCATTCGCCATAATGTTGTAGTGTAACTGTGATATAAACATCCGACTCCACAGACAATTAGACGTCAACCGATGAGTTTGGTTCTGTTTTATTATAACGTTTATACAGTCTACTTACTGCAGGACTGCCTCCAACACCTCCACCAAGATCACCACCAAGCTACCAAAACAAAACAAAAAAAAAAAACAGATTTAATCAAAACAACAATAATAAAGGTTGTGCTCTAAGCATTTAACTACCAATGTATTCATTACTTTATACCAGTCGCTGGCATAGAAAATGCTTTTATGCCGTTTCTTAGTCGGACCTTCACCAGTGAGTAATAATCGGCAACTGTAAAGCCCTAAGCTCAGCACAAGGGTCATTTGGGGAAAGTCGTAGCTCCAGATTACAGCTGCCGACCTTCACAATGGTCAGACAGGGTGGTCCAGGAGGGTGTGGGATGGAAAGGGCAATCATTAATAAATCTCGAGAGCTGCGCGAAATAAATCTTGGGAGAGGTTTGCTGTGGCCGAGAGTCTCGTATACACATCACATATCTCAATGGGGGAAATATTCACCAGCCATCTTTATTTTTTTCTCCTTTATTTCTTTGCTATATATATATATATATATATATATATATATATATATATATATATATATATATATATATATATATATATATATAGATATAGATATATAGATATAAAACACACACACACACACAAACACAAACACACACACACACACAAACACTAGGAAGCACAAATGCTCAACCATTCGTCCATCTCGGCACATGTACGATTAGACACGTTAATGGAGGCTAGTGAGAGGAAATAGGTTTAGAATAATACACTCGATATTTCCAGCATTTCTAGCAATTAGTCACAGCAAGTGCAGCCAATGAGCATGTAATTAAAATGGTGCTAAGTGGCTTCCAGCAGCTCTGACTCCCGTTTAGCTGTGAAGTTTCTGGGTGATGTATTGCTTTAATGAGTGGTTCCTGATCGACGTTCCAGGTCAAAGGAATCGAACCGTTTCACCGATTCTGCCAAAAGTTCGGGAAAAAAACATTAAAGTCATGTGAGCGGTAAAACCCTCCCACTCACATGACCGTCTCCTGGTCTACGGAGGTATCCGTCATAAATCTTGGACAATGCGTGTTGTGTGTGTTCCAATTAAAGTAGCCAGTAACACAGTATACAATGGGGCCTGTTCTGGCCCCTACAATGTTACTTTCTTTGTACTGCATTTGTAAAGCATTCGTCCGGATTGACACGTAAATGAGATTTAGTCCATCGTTTTACGTTTGATTATTTAGCTGACTTTTCTCCCCTCGTTATTGTGCTAATCAAAGAAGTCTCTCATTGGCCAATTCTCCAACAACAGTGTGTGTGTGTGTTAGTCACACAACATGAACAGACAAAAAACTGCTATTCATTTTTCTTTTTTTTTTTTTGCCCCGCTGTACTAGCTATTAACCTACAATTTAAGTTCCTCTCCAAATCCATCTGACGGGTTCAACCACCCGAAGCTAAAGGAATACATATGAAAGTCAACTTTGCCTAAAGGTCTGGGGGGGAAACAAAACACCTTTTCTTTTCATTTCCACCTCTTAAGCAGTCTGATCATTATTGTGCCTTTCAGACCATGTCTTTCATTAAAATTGGCTCGATTCCATCACTTGCTCTAATGGTTTCCTCTGAGCTGCTGATAAGTCAAAGACCTTTATTCTTTTTTTATGAACTCTTAATGAGAGGAGAGACTTTTAAGGCAGTAGAGGGGAAACAGTAGCTTAAAAAAATCAAACTGTCTGAGCAGAGGATTTGACACTTAAGCCTTTTAATGAGTTTTAGATATCTCGGATTCTTCCGGTTATGAAAAGTTCGAACAGCGAATGGCGTTTGAGGTGAATTCCAGACTTCGAGCACCAGGGATAAGGATCGTCTTTGATTGTCATGCTGCGTCTACTGTCATGGAGCTCAACGCTTCCACCTCAGGTCAGAAGAGGCACGGTTCATTTTGAGCTGGGTCTGAGCCAATATATTTCGGCCACTGCTCCTCTTGAATACTGATCTGGAGAAAGCAATCAAGCCGAATCGCTATTCGAGGCCTAAGGTAGCTTGAAAGTCCATTGTTAGAACATTATGGCTCGGGTCTAATACTTCAGGTCTTTTACCTCAGTGCAATGGCCAAAAGAAATTGTGTGCGCGCGGACCAGAGATTCCTTCATTCAACCCAAACCCCTAGTTTTTTTTCCCCCAGTTGATCAATACAAACAGAATACATTTTGCTGCCGATAATCCTTATCGACCGATGCCCAGGTGTTTTTATAAGAAAATATGCATGGTGGTGTGATGTGGTCTGTAATAACGCAGCTGTGCTTCATCTGAAATGCTTTCCTATGTCCAGAAATCCTAAAGGAACAGCTTTACTTCACACTGTTGCAAAACTCAAACTACCTCCGGACCAATCAGCAGTCAAGAATTTCATAGTGCTGTGGATTCCTAGGCACTGCTTGGATAAAACAAACAAACGAAACCAAAACACCTAAGATGCTTAATGTATTTCTCAAAATGATGCTTATATAGGTGTTTACAAAAAACAAAATGGCAGTCTCCTTTCTGCGGGCGATGTTTTGCTCCAATTGCATTAAGCAGAAGCCACTGAGGAGACGTGGCCGTGGTAATTAGATAGTAAAATGTGGTCATTCTTTTACATATTGAACTACAGGTGCAGTCGAGTCGAGTTTGACACAAAGTGCTCTTCAACACAGAACCTCATTTAGGTGAGGTGCTGGGTTCCTAATCGAAAGGTCGGGGTTCGAGGCCACAAGCTGCTGAGACGTCTATGTTGGGTCCTTGACCTCACCTGCTCCAGGGGCGCCGCACGATGGCTGACCCTGCGCTCTGACCCCAGGCTCATAATAGCCTGGGATATGCGAAAACTGGGTGCAGTGGTGGCTCAACTGGTTAAGGCTCTGGGTTGTTGATCGAAGGATCGGGGTTCAAGGCCCAGCACAGCCAAGCTGCCACTGCTGGGCCCTTGAGCAAGGCCCTCGACCCTCCCTGCTCCAGGGGTGCTGGATCATCGCTGCCCCTGCACTCTGACCCAAACGATGTGAAGAAAAGAATTCCACTGTGCTGTAATATATATGTGGCGATAATAAAGGCTTCTATGCCCCCCGTTCTATAATATCTCAATAATTAAAAAGATAAAAAGGTGTTCACCAGACTGTCAAGCCCGCCTCCTAGAAGGTCGACGGCTCCCATCTGCATGGATGAGACCTGCGGCACGTTGACTGGAGGACCCAGGTCGAGGTTGAGTAGGTCACCCAGGAGGTCACCTTGAGATGGAATAACCTGGGGCTGGTCGATGGCGGAAGCCGGGCCACCACTGACTGGGCTCTCGCCAGTATCGATGCTGTTACGGAAGAGAAAATAGGACACAGTGTGCCATCGGGGTGGTAGTCAGACTGGCAGAAACGGATTTAGGCAACTTGTTTACTTCATAGTGATTCGTGATAACCACCGATTACATCGGATCCGTTAGATCCCAGCCGTTTACCTGCCATGCTGGATGGGCAGGTGCTTGCGGTGGATGCCGTGACTGCCTTCCACAAAAGCGTTAGGCGGCTTGTGGTAGACGGAGGCCAGCGAGCCGATGTGACAAATAAGCTCATCCAGCAGCGTGGGCTCGATCAGGTCCGTCTCCTCCGAGATCAGCGGCTTCTCGGACAGCACCACCTCTTTGGCTGTCACCGGGTCAGTGGACAGCAGACGCCAGTAGATGTAGCCACGATCCCGCAGGTCAGGGTTATCAGAGTCCTGTGGAAAAATACAGAAGAGCACCAGCACGTTTTACAGTCTTGAGCGGTCTGCTAACAAGGCCCAGATTATAAATTCAATGGATATTAGATGACATATCTTGTGTCAGCAACATTCTAATGAAATAGTGGACAGTCATAAAACTGCTTTGCCATAAAGTGTGGATTATGCGGTTATAAAGTAATAAACAAGTCTCACTTGAGTGGCCAGGCTGAGAACTTGCTGCACCAACTCCTGTGTTTCGGAAGGCTTCTTCAGGAACAGCTTCACTATGGCGGTCAGCAAGGTGAGCTGAACCTGTAGGACAAGCCGGATGGCATCAGAACACTCGCTACAATCCTAAAACCTTGCACTTTTAAAACCAGACATACGGTACGAGTCCATTTCCAAATGGATAGATATGAGGAAAAAAAAAAAACAGTAATAAGATAATAAACAGTCCATCTAACTCGTACCAATTTGTGTGACAACTGCTCACCTGAGTGCTTTCATCGTGGAAGCCCTCGAGGAAGCTTTCCAGAAGTTCGTCTGCGTTGTCGATTCTCTCTGCGTATTCGCCCACGATCCAAATCATTGCGGCCCGAGCGTCCGGTTCATCCAGAGAGTCCAGATTCTCACACAGAGTGGCGATGATGCTTTCATACCTGCACGAGTCATAGGATTAAAAAAAATTCAAATTTACCATAACACGAATCAGATTGAATGTGTCAGCTTGGACGTGATGTAGTAGAAGGAGAGAGACTGACTTGTTGGGGTACTTGCGGAAAATATCTCGAATCACCACAATGGCCTCCTGCACGACGTAGTTCACTTTTGTCTGAATGAGGTCCAGGAGGGTGCTCACGCAGCGCTCAGCCGATTGCTAGCGTGTAAAAAGAGACAACCAGGCAGACCGAGTTAGAGAGAGAAAGAGATTATTTCCCTGTAATAGCACATCCTTAATCAAAACTGAGAAGGCACCGATGCTTTCTCGTGAAGTAATTTAAGCCTGTTGAACAGCATTAACGTGACGCACCTCGACTTTTATAGCGCAGCGCCCAATGGCACGGACCGCCTTGCGCACGAAGTCCACGTCCACCTCGGTGGCATATTCCTTCAGCTCAGCCAATACCTAGGAGCAAGAAAAATGACCTTTTCATTTCACCTACACTGACTCACCTCACACCGTTTCCTTTAAGAGAAGAAAAAACAATAGAGCGGACGCTGGTCCACCTCACAGTCCAGATATTAACTCGTATCATATCATATCAGCTCAGAGATCTGTGTTCTTAAATTCGGTGCCTTTCTCTGTGGTAAAATATCCAGTATTCACTGTGACATTTGTGATAGAAATGTACAGGCATGATCGTGATCACAAGTTTGCTTAAAATCCATATAAATCTCTTGATTAAGAGAAGTTTTACGCCTGGATTTACTCGTCGATCTGGATATTTTCCGGATTGCTGTACTCCATGTTGCAACAGATTGTGTTAATCCACAAAACAGATGTAAATGTTGCTTAGCTGACAGATGAGAGCCAGGTTTTTACCACGGGGATAAAAATGTTTACTGATCTGTGACAGTGGCTGTGCTGTGAATCAGATTTTACTCCACTGACAGTAGACTAGTTCGAGCGTGCCTGCGCTTACACAGGGATTCTCCTGGCAGCTATTGAACAGACTGCGGCTCAGATAGTGAAGCTGTTACACCAGCTCCCTTTGGGCTTGGTGCGAGTGTTGTAAAGGACAGAACGCTTTGCCCGAGGGGAGAAAAATACCAAGGAAATGTCACACGTAAATCAACACAACATTGTGTTTGTGGTGGTCGGACCTGGGCGATATTGGCCTGAGAGGCCAGTCGGATCATGATGTCCAGTTTCTCTAGCTTGACGTAGATGGGATCGTTGTACTTGACAAAGAACACCTTGATCTCTTGCTTCAGGATCTCGGGTCTGGCGAAGAGACACAGTTTTTCATAGTAAGACAAAAATAATTATACTGCTTTACATCCAGATCTTTCTTATTGCTCTATATGTTGCTACTGGATGCTTTCCTCTGGGATGCATCCATAGATCAATCTAATCAATCTATCGATCCATCCATCTGATTATCCGCCATGTTTTCTGCCACTAAATATCAAATGCAGTGCATTACATGTAGTGGATTCTGACTGAGTGCAGGAAATGCTAACTGCCCCTAACCACTATGTGCAAAGTCACATCATCTAATGACCTAAGTAACGATGGCCTGCACTTTGCTGCCACTGCTTTGTTGATACGAAAACATTTTAGCTTATAATGCAGATTTCAACATCAGCCACAGTTTGGTGCATTTTTCTTTATGGTAAAGACTTCAGTTAAGAACAACAAGGTCTAGGAGTTTTCAATTCAATTCCATTTCAGACTTTAAAGCCTTTGGTGTACGATAAAAGGTGTGCTGTAGAGTAATACTACCATCTAGTGGCATCAGCTGTATTGCTGTTTTACCTCACCTTATTCTCCATGCAGGGAAACTGTAAAAGTTTGGGTGTCTAATTTTTACACGATTACCATAATGATCCGACATCATTTAGGCCAAATAAGTCAGTAGGTAAGGTTTTGTGGTAATGAATAGTCATATGACATCATGTTCTCAAGCCCTGTGTGTGGGTTTCTGAATAATGCTAAAACTCTGACCTCTTCTGCACAATGAGGTTGATGTTCCTGAGGGCCACGTACTGGACCTCGGGCTCGCCAGACAGCAGAGTCACTAGAGGAGGAGAGAGTTTCTTCAGCAGGGTGTTGTAATAGTCCGAGTCCTTCGGCAGCAGCTCCAGGAACTTCATCAGGACCTTGACGGCCGACAGCACAACAGCGGAGTTGGCATGTGAGAGGCGTGGGGTCACGCGCTCGCAGATGCTAGGCAACGAGGGGAAAAAGCAAAGTTGAACACTTGGAATTAATCGACTGCTGACGGTCAATAGCTTGATACATAGAAAATATTTTCTCACTAAGTGACTGTGATCCGATGACCGAATATCTTCTGTCATAAAAGTTCAAATGTAGGGCACAAAAGGGAATTACATCAAAACAAATGACTTATCTGGGCATCAGGCTGAGATGAAAGGGATTAAGTTATAAAGCTTGCTCTAATTACTGGGAATATTCTTTCTGTTCTTTTCTCAGAATTGTTTAGCCCCGAAGGTGTTCTCTTACCTCTGGGCTTCCCGCTCATCTTTAGGGTTGTAGTTGGACAAGCAGTCCAGGATGAAGATCTGTCCCCACTCGGTGCACTCGTTCAAGGCGGTGAGCAGCTTGTTGATGTTCTGAGGGTTCAGGTCCAGCAGATTGCTGTTGGGGTGAGACTCGCTGATCTCAGACAGAGCTGCCACAGCATTGGCTACGACCTGGAGAGAGCGTAAAGGCTTTCGGTTAAACATAGTTTTAAAATCATGAGAACTTCCTTCATGAAACCTTCAGTTCTCTCCAAAAGAAATGACTATCTGGAAATCTGATACAAAGTGAACGGGGTCACACATCCCTATATTGTCATCAGGAGGGAAACCTGTCTATTTGAAAATTAGAACAAATGTAAGAAACGAATGGGAAAGAATGAAAAAAGGTGAAAAAAAAAACGTGAGGAAGAAAGGAAAGAAGAAATGACAGAAACAATAAGATGGAAGGAAAGAAGGAAACAGAAGAGGGCCACATCTGAGGGCTGCAGGGGAAGTCATCTTACTTCACACACACACACAAAGTTACGCACCATTGGGTTGGAGTCTGCGATCAGGTCCCTGAGGGAATCCAGAAAGCCCTGATCCTCCACCATCTGCGCGTTGATATCATGCAGCTTGGCCACACACACGGCCGCAGTCTTCCTCACATACGGGTCCTCGTCCTTTAGACACTTCCTCAGAGGCTCACACAGATACTCGGTGATCTTGTCCACGCGAATGCAGCCCATGGTGCGCACGGCCAGGGCACGGATGAGAGGGTTCGGGTCTTCGCAGTCCTAAGACAGAAACACACGGGTGAAGTTAGATCATCATTTAGTGACGTGTCCCCTTTTCTACAAGTCATGTGACTGTATAGTCCAGTCTCAGATCACTTCTCTAACACCAGGAGATGTGCTCGCCTTCACAAAACTGTTGACAGCCATGATGGCCATGTCAGGCTGACTCTTGGCATAGTTCATCAGGTACAGATACACCAGCTTCTTCAGCTCCAGGTTATCCGTCTGCATGCAGTTCACCACATCTGGAAACAAAGAGCTAAAGCGGGAAGAGAAGACATCATCATCATCATCAACAATTCTGCACTGTGCATCACTGTAGTCATTTAGTAGCAGGTTGATGAAGCTGGGAGAATTTTGCTCTTTATAAACTGTTTATGTAGACCAGTTATTATTCTAGCACAGATATTTCGACACAGGCCTGAAGCAAGACGTTGTTCAGTTAAACCAAATGTGATGATGGGATCTAATTAGTGTGGAATGATTAGGACAGACACGAAACATACGGACACAAAAGAAAATTGTTAGTAAATTCTAAATAAATTGTTAAGAAACAGACAGAACGAAGGAAGAAAGGAAGAAGGGAAGGGGTTGGAGGAAGAAAGGAAGGAAGGAAAAAAGGAAAGAAGGAAGGAAGGAAAAGAGGGAGGGATTTGGAGAAAATGAAGGAAGGGATTGGAGGGAAGGAAGAAGAATGGAAAAAGTGATAAATGGCAAATGGAAAAACAGACAGACAATCAAAATGTAGATACAAAAAGAAGGTACAATAAATGTAGGACAGCTCTTGATTTATAAATGTAGTACACTCTATAGCAGTGATGTGTTTAAGATGTCCACAGGTCCGTTTAAGTGTTTCGAGGGTTTGGCTACTGAAAAAGTACTAAACGACTGGAAACAGCAGCTGGAAAGCAACAAAGGTCAACAAATAGAGGAAATGACTTTGGCCTTAGACTTGATCCTTAGCCTGAAGCAAAAGAAACAACACATAATAAAACAATCCTACCTCACATCCTTGCCTACAGTCATAGCAGCGATGACCTTTTTCACGGCTTCCTTCCTCTTCTCTTTTTTCTCATTGTTCAGCTCAGCTTTTAGTTCAAATATCTCTCCTGGAGAGAAGGAACGGCATGACTTAACACACTTTAAATGTATGCATAGTTCTTAAACATCAGTTTCGTTTATAAACTAGATCCGGTGCAAAGAAAAAGTCTACACACCCCAGTTTTTTTTTCCACCTTTAAAGTCATATTTTAAGCAACAGAATTTGAAATGTCTTTAAAATGGTCCGACGAGACCCAGGTAGAACCTTTTGGGAACAATTGAGGACAAAAGAGGGCAGCTTTTCATCCAAAGTACACACACAAAATACCATTTTGTCGGTCAGATGTAAGGGAAAATCTTTTCTTTCTTTCTCCAGAGTGAGCAAAAGGGCAAAGAAAATCACTCAGGACCCGTCACATCCAGCACACTCAATCTTCGAACTGTTGCCATCTGGTCGACGCTACAGAGCCCTGAGCACCAGAACGACCAGACATAGGAAATTTCTTCTTACATTATTTACTTAAAAACACATACTTACTTATCTAGATTTCAATTTGCACATTTTTCCACTGTACATACAACTGTCTTTATTACATATGTGTTCATGTCTTATCAATGCCATTCTGTTTACACTGTGGAGCTTCTATACTAGAACAAATTCCTTGTATGGGAAAACATACTTGGCAATAAAGATCTTTCTGATTCTGATTCTGAAAATATGTGCAATAGTCAAAACATGATTTAATTAGTTACACTAAACTGAATATAAACAAGCAAGTTTATAAACAAGCAAAAAATTAACAGGTTTGAACAATTCCCGTAGTATTAATGTGAACTGTTAACAATATATATATAAAACCTCTGCAGCATTTTAAAACTGACCAGAGGACAAAATTAGTGATAACATGGCAAGTAACATTACTGCCTTTACAAACACAGGGTCCAACATTCGAGAGAACGTGCAGTCGTCAATTTTATTCCAAGGCCGAATGTGTGTAAAACGTGTATTTATTTAATGTGCATGATGAAGCATGATGACGATGGCATCAAGCTTCAGAGCTGTAATTCACGCCCCAAATTTTTTTTACTGTAGGTGTGTAGACTTTCTTTTTTTTTATAAATCAATCTTTCACATCTTATTTCACAGCTAACAGTCACTGAATCTGTGTGTTACCTTTCTTGTTTGTAGTGAAGTACTTGGAGTCTGTCATTCTGACTTGTTTTTTTTAGGTCAGCTGGAGAAAAAAAAAGAAAAGAATCAAACAAGCGCTATAATATCTGCAAGTCATACTCCTAACCATAATTTGAAGCCAAATATACAAGAATGTAATCATTTTATGCTTATTAAACATATTTGATGCTACACACACACACACACACACACACACACACACACACACACACATACATACAAACAGACTCACACACACATTCACAAACAGACACACACAAACAGACCTACACGCACACACACATTCACATACAAACAGACAGACACACAGACACACACACACACACAAAAACATACAAACAGACTCACACGCACACACATTCACAAACATACAGACACACACTCACTCACTCACACAGACACACACACAAACAGACTCACACACACTCACATATACAAACAGACTCACACGCACACACATTCACATACAGACACACACTCACACAGACAGACACACAAACTGACTCACACACACTCACATACAGACACAGACACACACACACTTACTCACAAACACATACAAACAGACTCACACGCACACACATTCACACAAACACATAGACACATACATTCACTCACAAGAACACACACAGACACATACACGCGCGCACACACACACACACTCACATTCACACAAACACACACACTCACAACCAATACATAAACGACCAGCTAACACTAAGAATATGAACCAACTTACATTAAAATATACACATTTTAAAATAGCACTTAAAATATGGGTAGGTTTTGTGCTAAATTAGACGTTGGCAGTGAAATGTTATTTTTATTTCTGTTATTATTATGATACACACGGGTGTATTATGAGATACACCCAAGCTAACATTGCTGTTAGCCTCGAAGCTAACATATCGATTAAACAGCTGTAAGTAATCACACAGGCCAATACAGTCATCACAGACACACAGCTCACCTTGCGGTATAGAAACAGCAAAATACTAATTATCTAATTATCCCTGTGGGTTGGAGTGTAATTAATCTTTTGCCTGTTTTAAGGCCACGGCTGTAAAACGGTGGGAAAAGATGGAGCGCCTCCCGGAAAACCAAAATGAAACCGGAACTGATTTTACACAGCGTTCGGGGTCAACACGGATCGATTATAATGTAGCACTGGGAATTGACATGTTTATTCTAGTGTAAATATCGTTGAGTGGGGAATAGTTAAAGTATATAATATACGTTTGTGCGGGTTGTTTGATCCGCTGTTTTCTTGCTAATTAAAGTATACGTGTATACTGTTAAAGACGCCACGATGGCTGAACGAGGAGCACATTTAACCACAGCAGCAGGTGAAGGAAGACCCTCGATTTTTGAAGTTTTAGCTCAAGACTCATTGATGAGTGCCGTTAAACCTGCACTGCAGCACACAGCTAAAGTAAGCAACTGGAAAATCATTCTTCTGTTCTTGCTGAAAAGCAATTGCTTCCAGTAATCAGGCTGCCAAAGTTTTCTTATTTGTTTACTGTTTCATTTCTGTGTACAATGTGTGATTTTTTTTAATATTAATAACTAAAATAAAAATTAATAAGAGCTGCTTTATACATGTATTTTTTTGCAGTATTTACACTCACTGGATACTGGAACACCTGTACAGCTGCAGTATACACGTCATTCTTAGTTATCCAAGTTATCAGGGCATGAGGGAGAAGAGTGGCTAAAGTGTTGGGCTAAACTTCTGCGTGTGGACGTGGGATTCGAACTCTCAACCTTCCTAGGATCCTAGGTTGTGAGTACAAATCCCACGTCCACCAAGCTGCTACTTTTGGGCCCCTGTCAAGGCCCTTAACCCCCAAATGCACAGTTGTATAAACAAAAAAATAAAAAAATGTAAGTCGCTCTGGTTAAGGGCGTCTGCCAAATGCTGTAAATGTAAATGTTAGTCAATTATGTGACAACAGGAAATTGTGTAAAATCATTCAGGTCAAGAGCTTCAGTTAACTTTCATGTTAAACATCAGTTGCTTGTGTCAGACAAGCTGGTTTGAGTAGTACAGACCTTTACCTCCTGGGATTTTTATTTATTACACGCAGAAGTTTCTATAGTTTTTACAGCATGTTGCAAAGATACAAACAATAACACAAACAATAAACCTGAGAGGAGGATAACAACCACAGAACATCTAAACATTAGAAAAAGACCGGCAGTAAAAATAAGTTTGCGAATCATTGTTTTAATGTTTAAAAGAAGTCAGTAAAAGGACAACAGAATTATACAAACGCCACAAATGAGGCTTAGAACCAAATCCTTTATATGAATGATTTGAAATTATGGGTTTAAAGTAAACCCTACATCATTCTGCTCGATAAATGATAAAAGATATTATTATTATTATTATTATTATTATTGATTGCTTTTTGAACAGCTATGAATCACATTAACCTGTGATTATTGCTTTTTATATCATGCATTTTGTAGATTCTGGCTGAATCCAACCCTGCTCGTTATGGAATCCTGTGGAGGAAATTCGATGAGATCTATGCTGTCCTTGACCTTCTGTTGCAGCACCACTTCCTGCTACGTACCAGTGCCTCCTTTTCTGAGAACTTCTATGGGCTCAAGCGCGCGGGCCCAGACGACAGCAGACTGGCGCATCGTGGCCTCGGCCGCAGGAGACATGTGCGCTCTCTGCTTCTCCTTGTGCTGCTCCCATACCTCCGAAACAAACTCGAGAAGGTGCTGGCTCGTCAGAGAGATGAGGATGACTTCTCGATACGGATGCCCCAGTCCCTTGCTCAGAAGATGTCCAGAGCCTTCCTGGCTGCCTATCCTTACGTCTGTATGGCGTGGGATGGCTGGAGTTTTTGCCATCAATTGCTGTACATTTTTGGCAAGGCACGCACACATTCACCCCTGCTATGGCTGGCTGGAGTCAAGTTGTCCCATCTGACTGCTCAGGACATCCGCAACTTAGATTTAAAGCCAGAGGAACGATCATTGAGCTCTAGTCGAAGGTAAGCAAAACATGTAAAGCACTTAGTATCCTCTAAACAGCGTATTTTAGGGTCGTTATAGTGTTTGCACTTAAGGGAAAAAAATCCACTCTTGTACAGTATAGTAATCATTATCAACAATGTGAATTTTCCTACATTACCCATAATGCTGTCTAACTACCTGCTGAGACTCTTTCATCTCCACCTAAAAAACATAAGCACTCTTGACATCACTCATGACTTGGCTTTTAAAGTGAAATGGTGGAAAGAGACAGATTAGCTCACCGTGTCGCTTATTTCTGGCCCAGAAAAAAAAACCCTAAACAAAACCCTAAAATAAGCAAACTCTCAAGAATTAAATCACGGCCACTTTGCAAAACGTGTTTATTCCCCCCCCAGAGTGAAATTACATGATTAATAATTGCACGGATGTAGAAACATTTCATAAAATTACAAAGTGCACCTTTCATGTAATCCTGAGCATATCGCTCTGGAATGGCTTGCATGCTGATATTGAATAACGCAATATTTTTTCCTTTTCCTCAGCTTTGGAGGGCGGCTGCAGCGGGTCTGTTCCACCATGCTTGGCAGTGTAGCCGTATCCCTCTCCACCAGCCTGTCTATGGGCGTGTTTTTCCTGCAGTTCTTGGACTGGTGGTACTCCTCAGAGAACCAGACCACTATGAAGTCCCTTACCTCTCTCCCTACACCTCCACCCCCGCTTCACCTGGAGGACCAAGATGCCGCACTGGCATTCGATAAAGTGTGTCCGCTTTGCAGGAAAGTGCGCAGTAACGACACGGCCTTGGCCACGTCTGGCTACGTTTTCTGTTACCGCTGCATTTATACGTACGTGAGAACTAATCACAAATGTCCGCTAACAGGCTACCCATCTGAACTACAACACTTAATTAAGATCTATTCTCCAGATGCTTAGAACTGATCATATGACCATGCATGCTGGGAAATGACTCACTTTAGATTCTTTTTTTAGTGAGTCAGATCATTTGGCTCAACTTGTGTAATGGGTCTTTATATATATATATATATATATATATATATGATCGTCCTTCTTTGGCTAATTATGACCGAGATTTCTTATTGAAATACTTTTTAATGAACTTTACATATGCAATTCGTATATGTTAACTGACAAACATTCAGCATCACTGCACTGTGCAGCGTGTGGGGATTTATGTCTATTTATCCTGACAACTTAACACACCCCATAAATCTACTCGTCTCACACGCAGGAGTCGACTCGGAAAGCCGGAGAATCAAGAGAGTCGACACGTTTGAACCGAGGTGAACAGTGCTGGCTTTGATACGCTGTTAATTTACCATAAATTAGAATTTCATTTCTTTTTCTATTTTAACATACATTTTCTGCACATTATGTTGCTAAAAAAATACCTCGTGTATCATATGTTTATAGATTAAAGTCCGGAATCTAATGAATTCACCAAATCAACACTGATTTAAAAGTCTAATTCTCTCTATTTAGTTTCTTTTGTTTTCTTATATACTTATTTTTGTTTTTAATATATAAAAAAAAAAAAAAAAAGTTGTGCAAATTGTGCCGGAAGTAACAGAGCTAGCTGCCACAGGAAATTGATTCATCAACCACCCTAAAGTGTGCACATGTGCGTGTAACAAAAATACAACATACAAAAACACCAACATAACCACTGACTTTTGGAAGGATTTCCTCCCCCCCTCCTCTTGATGTCACCTGACACACAGTGTAACTATAAACTGGATAGAAAGTTACTTTCTTTAATAAACGATGGGGGATTGTTGGTTTCCCCTTCCATACTTAAGGCCCAGTGCATATGGAGCATTTATACCTTGCATGACACAAGAGCAAAAAAAAAAATCTGAGCTGCAAGCAGGGGGAACATAGACCTCAGGAACAGAAAGTAATCCAAGTTGGAGGTTCCCACAGCAAGCCTAAATATAGCTGTTTCCAGACCCATTGACCTGCTGCCTCCAGAGGTGCATAGCAAGCGTTTCCCCTGAGAGAATGACACGTATTCGGGGAATCTGGAATACACAAAGAAAGAGAGAAAGTTGCAGAGAAAGGCAGGAAAGAATAAAGAAGCACAAACACCGCAGCTCAGAGAGAAGATTACACTCAATCAGACCCTGGTCAGAGACACCCAAAAGGTACCAATACCAAGTCAGCCATGTTTCTTTACTCATCATAGCTGCTGCAGAAATAACACCAGTTTTTGCACAGCATGCAAAACAAGCACTGAAATGCACAGCCAGATTTGTTTAACATGCAAACACAGAAAGGTCCGGAAGATGTCTACTGTCCCCAGAACACATGCAGGTCAAGACACAATAGTGGCTGTAAAAAAATAAAAATTTAATTACATGTTCTTGAATTTACCTGCTTGATAACACTTGCTGCTTCTCGGTAGCACTGAAACAGTGAGATTTAAATACATTAAGCACCTGGCTTCACTTTTCACCTCATTAAGGTTCATTAGGCTTCACCTGACTATAATTGTATATAGTTAGTATCCGAGCAATCCATTGGTCACTTGTAATTCTACCCTGGGTCATGGGAGAACTTGAAGCTTATTCCAGGCAGGAGACACACTAGACAAGGTGCCAGGGCACAATCTTACAACCATTCACACACTACAGACAATTTAGAGATGCTAATCAGCTTTCAGTGCATGCTTATGGACTGGGGAAGGAATCAAACCCCTAACCATGGAGTTGTTCTTAATGTCAAACAAATACGTGTTGTTGTTTTTTTAATTATTATTGTTGTTGCAAGAGAAGCACTGTTGGCCCCTGAGTAAAGCCCATAAAGCTCAGTTGTATTACCTATAATTAAAGATTAAATGTAAGTCACTCTTAATAAGGGTCCTTACCTGTGGATTCATTTACGATGTGTTTTGCTCCTATTGTAGCCTCAAGGTTTGTGTTGGTGTGCTTATGAGACGCTTTTCTGCATCTCACATCTTATGAGATGCTTTTTATCGAAGCACTTCATCTATAATATAAAAGCACCCACTTTGAGCTGAAAATGAAAGTGAATTTGATCCGGTCTCCTTGGAGACTGAGTTTTTCATGCATACAGAATGACTGCACTTTCACTGCATACACTGCTGACCAAGCGCAAAAAAAATCTGCCAAGTAACCTCATCATATCTAGACTGCTAGTGTCAATACAAATAAATTTTTTTTTTAATTTGTATTTATATATATATATATATATATATATATATAATAGCATTTAGTATATACATGGTAATTGTAATGGATAAAAAAATAAACAAAAGGTGTTTTTATTTGACATAAATTGACATGTTTGTTGATTGAATGTGTCAAGACGTTTGTGTGTGAGAAGAGGACATGTCCGCTTTGAGGATATCTATGGTCAAGAAAATCACGACACGTCGTCCACAGAGTGACTGTTTTTTATTTTTGTGATGTTTACTGCTGTTTATTTTGGTCTCTTTAGGGCCTTTGGCACTAAGTGGACATCAAGTGATCGGTACAGTTTTAACATCAATGGATAAAGTACACAAATGCTAGTTTGTGCATTGATAAATACCCCACAGTAACATTCTGACATATTTCCGTTGTGTAACAGCTTCCCGTATCGTAATCGCAGGTTTGTGAAATACGACTCTTCTACTCGCCGTCCGTTACGCTACAAGTGCACTTTCTATGTCTCGTATTTGAGATAAGGCAGGCAGTTGTTGGTCAAAACACTTTGGAATGTCGTCCCCGTGTCTTCATGTTAAGTAAAGGGAGCAGAAATGTTCAGAGGAGGCGTGTTGAGCGGGTGAGATGAAGATGAGCTTGGTGTTGGTGGGCTCGAATGCATCTCTGAAGTAAGAAGTAGCGGCATTCAGGACATGTTCAGTCAGTCAATATATGAAGCTGGGCACAAACATTCAGCCGTTTCCCTACTGTAAACCACCTGTAATACAAACTGACAAACACTGTGTGACATGCACAGACACACAAACATATTCAAACCACACTACACCAAGAGTCTGCTCTAGGCTTCAAACTGACTGCTTAAAAATACTGAAATGTGTCAACTGTTAAGAGTTTAAGACTATTAGCATATCGGTTGTTGAAATGGTTCTATAAAGTTATTCAAAAGACAAGACAAACAGGGACTGTAACTTCTACACATGGTAAGGGTAAAGAGACTCGACTCCTTTGTATTTAAAAAACAAACAAACAAAAAAACGTAGAAGACGTAACACTACATTGTTGGCAAAAAAAAAAAAAGGCACACATTCATCGTTGTTGCATATCGGACCCCCTTCGACTTAGGCCTAGTCAGCTTTACTGCTTACTGTAAGGCAAACTCCTGCGTTTTTTTTTTTTTGTATCCCATACATATCCTATGATCAGTTTTGGCATACCATATATAAAAGCAGGGTTGAACAAATCAGTAGCCCATGACGAGTGCATTTCTTGTTCATTGTGTGGGGATCTTAGCTTATATTGAGATACATGAATAAATAGTTCACGTGCAATCTTAAAGCATTGGCCAGCGACTGAGGGAGTCAGGATGACAGAGAGGGTATAAAGACGTGCGCTTCTCTTTGTATTAAATGCAAGTTTGCCATTATGTTTGTATGACGTTATTATATGTCCCCTGTATAAACACCACACAGCCAGCAAAAGGGGAACTAAAGAGTGAAATATAAATACTCCCTTAAGCCATAATTGGTTCTTGGAGCATGGCAACAGAAGATGGCAAAGTCTTAATCTCATTAGAAAAAAAAGCCCTTGGTGCAATTCTGTAAACAGGCCATATAAGAGTTGTTGCGTTTGTTTAAAAAAAAAAAAAAAAAATGCAGGAATATAATTTGACAACGAGCAAAGTTAAAGGTGCGTATAGACGTAAAGATAGAGTGACCACCAAGAAGCAAGAACTAAAGCAAAAATATCCCTGAAGATCACACGGCTTGTAGGCCGCGCTCATGGCCATCTAGCTGCACCTTGATCTTGTGCAGCTCTTCGATCTCCTGGTCATGGCGCTTGGTCTTGTGGCGCACCAGTGTGCGATAGAAATGCACAGTGAATATGACGAAGATGATCCCCACAGGCACCATGATGATAGTGGAGGCGAGTGCAGCCTGCCAGCCGCTGTAGCCCGGCTCAGGGACTGACACCGTTGCGCCAGGCCCTGTCACCACCCCCGGTTTAGGAAACATCCCAGAGTCCACAGGCAGGAACTTGATCCAGCACAGCAGCACGACCTCGGCGAGGAAGAGCAAGATGCCGAGTGCCGTAGAGAAGCCCCAGGCAAGCTCGATGTAGTAGTGCATGCGCTCGTGTGGCGACTCGCACACCGAGTTCAGGTTGTGGATGTTGCTCACCGCCTCCACGTTGGGCAGGATGCACGTGCTGACGAGCAGCGCAAACAGGTGAACAGCCACCAGCACTGTGGTGCACACGCTGAAACCCACCAGAAGAGCACGTGGGTAGTTGTACTGCACCTCCAGCTGCACCTCCACCATGGCTACCTGCAGGGGGGTACAGAACATTTCTTGACTAACACTTCCCTTAATATTAGATGAATCTAGCTAATCTATCACACATGCTTACTAACCATGGCGAAGCCGGAGAGCAAAGCGGATGTGCGGCTAGACGCTTTGAGTTTGGCCCTGCTCAGATAGAGCTTCCTCCAAGACAGCGCCTGCACTGAGTGATGGTTGGAGGTCACCAGCTCGAGATAGCTGCGCCGGACCCAGTCCCGATAATCCATCCCTCCACCATCCTGAAGCCGATCGGACATCCCGGCTGTGGACGAGGCCACTGGAACGTTGAGTTCGCTGTTCATAGCCACTATGCAGAATAGACAAGCAAACAAGGAGAATCACACTTGAGTTACGCTGTAAGCTACCATTTTGTGAGTAAAACCGCAACATACAATTGATAGTCGACGACGTCCAATTATCCGACATACATATTAATCTGGAAATGGCTGGTTTTCATTCCAACCAAGCAGTAGCCACACCTTCTTACACGGTTTACTAAAAGCCAAGATCAACTGATTAAACAGATGAAATCAGCTCCTGCTTGACTGCCCCAGCCCTTTCACGGATTTCCGGACTGCACCGGTCTAGCAGTTTGATTTGAGCCATTTATCACTGATGTTTGATACAGCATATGTGTCACTTGTGTGTAAAAGGCACACACACACAAAAACCATAACCACTCTGAACAGGAAGCATTTTGGATGTATAACCATTAACCCACGCCATAATTCTAATTATATTATTTTAGGCTACAGTTCCCATTTTAACCACTAGGTGTAACAACAACAACAATATTATTATTATTATTATTATTATTATTATTATTAACAACAAAAACAATCTATAACGCTCCAGATTTGCTCAATGTGTTGAGTTTATGAAGATTAAGCGTTCACGTTGGTCCAGAAGTAACAGAACCTACTACTAGTATTCAAAATGGTTAAAGCTTTAAATGACCTTATGTGGTTATCAGAAGACTGGACAATGTTTGTAAAGGCTGAAACTTACACGGTTGGGTTTCCCCGCCTTTATGGATAGCGTTCATGGCACATATCTGGAAGAAGAAGAAAAAAAAACCTCAAATGAACTCGTTATGAAGCACAAACACGGATATTATCATCAAACATTTACCCTGCTGTCAAAGCATAAACAAACAAACGTAGGTAAATTGAATACGCTAGTTATCACATGCTAGCTAAATGACACATCTTTATAATAATATCTTTTTTGTTATAGTTTTGGCTTTACAAACAAACAAAAATACAAAACAAAACGCTTCCTTGAAGTAAATCAAAATTTCCGGGCACCAATTCGAGTGATTATGAACGCTACAAATCTTCATAACAAACAGCTAGCATAATACGTTCATCTGTGTAGTAGACGTTACGACACTGTATATTCCTTTACGACTCAATTACTCACTCACCTTCTGTTGCGCGTGTATTGAAAAGAATCTCCTCGTTCGCTGTTAAGGTGCAGAAAAAACTGCCTTTTTTTTTTGCAAGACACGCACAGGGAGTCTGGTGAGACTGAATCGAGCCGGGATTATTTTTGTTTCCGTCTTTATAGATCCTCCTCTTTTGGGATTCGGCAGGTCACGTGACGAGGCGTTTGTCCGTTTTAGATGAACAGGAAATCCCCACGCGTTCACAAACGCGCCTGCGCGTTAAGCTCTGCATGGTTGTTAGGGAGGTTTCCCCTTAGGCGAGGGGGTCGTTTGTTTGGGGGTTTATGCAAGACATTATCTATCCACCCAGTAGCCAAACATTTAAACAGAAAGCACTGAAATAAGGCATGTTCACAGTAAAGTATCCCTTCACTGACTGAACTTTTTAACCCATACTGAAAAACTCCCCCCTTTAGCACATGTGGTACTTGAAAGGTTAGATTAAAATACCTCTACACACATTAACACTGGGTTTGGGGTTAGATTACATTTTAAAGGAATGTTTAGCAAGCATTCCAAGCTAGTCCTTAGTGAGATTATTATAGTGATGATACTACATCCTGGATAGTACTGGACCTCTCCCTCCATCTTTTTTCTGCACAACCTTTTTACACTGACACTTTAACTCTGGACTTGCACAGCACAGTGCCACTTTATACACACCATAATGCACATACACTTTAAGGACAATCATTAAAACCGTACGCATTTATGTATATACAAACAGGGGGTGGGGTGGGGTGGGGTGGGGTGGGGCGGCTTAGTGGTTAGCACGTTTGCCTCACACCTCCAGGGTTGGGGGTTCGATTCCTGCCTCCGACTTGTGTGTGTGGAGTTTGCATGTTCTCGCCGTGCCTCGGGGGTTTCCTCCGGGTACTCCAGTTTCCTCTCCCGGTCCAAAGACATGCTTGGTAGGTTGATTGGCAGTGTGTAAGTGAATGAGAGTGTGTGTGTGTCCTGCGATGGGTTGGCACTCCGTCCAGGGTGTATCCTGCCTCAATGCCCGATGACGCCTGAGATAGGCACAGGCTCCCCGTGACCTGAGAAGTTCGGATAAGCGGTAGAAAATGAATGAATGAATATATTTTCATATTTTATATAGTTTATTTTTTTAGTTTTTATACTTTTTATTTAATCTACCTCTTTTCTTTTCAAATTGCATTCCTTACGTTTGAATACTGGACAGATGCAAAAAAGAATTTCACTGCATGTCGTACTCTGTATTTATGTGACATAAAATTTGATTTGACATCCTAAAATTAAAGTCTATTCCCCCCATTCATGCAGGTTTAGTGCACATGACAAACAAATGTGTCAAAAAATTAACCAATCATCAATTGAATCCATGGCAGATGGAGTCAATAACATACACTGTGTGAAGAAATATCGCCTCAAGGAATTCATGCATTGCGATCAATCATCTTCAGAATGTCTTAGAACTGTTTGAAATATGACGAGAAATATTACTTCATTAACATTTCAAACTATAAACCAAAAGATCCAGGCCTCAAGGCTGGAAAGACGGCAGAGTCGGATTTTAAAAATAGATCTACTCCTTATGTGGAAAGTTTGTAGAATTCTTCCTCATGTTGAACTTCTAGATACGAAGCAAATACCTCCAGTTTGGTCTATTTACACTATGGCACTTTGGCTTCAAGAAGGATTGGGATTAATACTGTATATTCTATATTAATCTACACATGGAGTCATCATGTAAATGTTGACATGGTATTGTTTCTTAGGAACATTATAATTTTTATTAACTTCAATAGACAGAAACATAACCAAACGGTGCAGGGAGGACGGTTTAGATCGGTTAGAACACATCACATTAGTGATAACAGGAATCTTATTTGGACATTCCCAACGTTCACTAGAACTATAAATAGTCTCATGGCATAATAAATAAAAAATATGTCTAGAAGAAGAACGAAACGGTGACATTGATTTGAAGTCAGAACGGGACCCCCTGTCCAATGTGATTATTTTCCTTTAACGATGCCCCCCAGCATTTCAGTGTTTTCTTCCATACTTAAAATATACCTGAAAATTATAAGCTAGTGCCGGGGAAGAAATACATAAATAAACTACAGGTGAGGCAGATGGTTGCTCAATTGGGATTGTTTTATAATGCTCAAACTATGCAGATTTGGCATCTATAGAGGGAAAAAAAACTAAACAAACAAAAACAGCAACAAATAAAAATGTAATAAAATGATCCCATCCTTGACATCATTCTAGAAACCTCACACCATCAATTGGCCATGTGCAGATTAGTCCATTGCTTTGTACACAATAATGAAACATGTAGGTTCGTCAGTAATACTAGTCATTACCCTGTAGAGGGGGGTACAAAACAAAAACAAAACACACAAACAAATACAAACTCCAGTCCTTCAAAATGCATGCTCTGACTGCAATATAACTTTTACTGAGGCCATTTCACAGGAAAACAAAACTTCCTTCATATGTTCAAATCTGTCATACTCTAGCTAGGTTTCCAGTGGTGTTAATACCTGTGATTAATGCCATAATATTTAACCTAACCTGAAACTCAAAAAAAAAAGTCCTATATTTACCAAGTGACTACTGGAATGTGAGTTGAAGGAGGCCACATGTACAAGGGGACATTTAAAGAAGATCATCTTCAAATATGAATAAATTTTACTTCAATATACCTTTAATAGTCTAAAACCTGGAGAGAGTGACAAACAGGACACATATGAAGAACATTTTTTTAAACATATTCTCCAATCTGTTTTGTACATAAAATCAAAACCCCATTTTCTGTGGAGGGGAAAAAAAAAGTGTGGATTTTTCAAAACACTAATGATTCCATACCGGGCCATTCGGACAAGTTGTCTCTGTAAGGCAGTTAATACGGTTAACTTCTGCATCTGTGCCCGACAGCACAGTCACTCATAACCTCTATGGGAAGCCTTTCGCTCAGCATCAAAAAAGCTCCTGGGCCCATCACGAATTCAATTCTTATTCTAAGGCTAATTCCCATCTTACAGAAGAATATCTCTTCAGTAACTTCAGAGTCCTCTCAAACATTTTCAAGCCTCCCCCCACTTTGTTTTCTTCAGATGATTTCATGCAAAAAAAAAAAAAAAGAAAAGAGAAAGGACAGGAAGCAATGTCAGTGAAGATGTGAACAATGAAGCTTCCAGGCCTTTTTTTGTGGAAATACGAATGTTCATGATAATGGGCAGGATTGTGGCTGTTGCTGCTTCACACTCGAAAGCTCTCTCCTTTCCCGTCGATGTGTCGCAGACGAAGGTAGACGTCGGTGCCGATTCCCTGCATGGACTGGAGGGACAGTGAGCCGCCTAGATATTCAGCGTATGCTCTTGAAGTGGGAAGACCAAAACCAAACCTACAGATGAGAGATTTAGGTTAGATATTTAGAATTGTGTCTAAAACAACTGGTGGTATCAGAATATAAGCTGCGTCCCAAATGACACTACACATTTATGGCATTTAGCAGACACCCTTATCCAGAGTGACTTACCACTGAGCAACTGAGGACCTTGCTCAGGGGCTCAAGCAGTGTCAGCTTGGTGGACCTGGGGTTCAAACCCATGACCTTCTGATCAGTAGCCCAACACCTTAACCACTGAGCTACCACATCCCACACCAGTATATCCAAGTGTGTTTAACGTACAAGTTCTGGAAACCTTATGGACAATTTTGCTCGAACGTGGTGTCTAGTGCAGGTTATTTTTTTTCCAAATGGATGTGCAATAATATACACAAAGAATGTGTTAACAACAACAACAACAACATTTGTGTTACAGCTGCTTGCTTAGAACTACTCGGCACTTCAGTCAGTGCAAAGAATATTTTTTTGGTTTTTAGTTACTTATATTATAGAAGTCCTTTATAATAAATCTGGATTTCTCTGCACATCTCTATTTTTTTGTTCTTGTGGCATAGTAATAAGAATTACATAAAGAAAAGATGGAGTACATGAGAGTACAAATAATCTCCTTAAATCAAGAACATGGAGTCTATTTAAGAGATTACATTATGTAAACGCTGGTGAGGCGAGTCAGTGCTGACTAATATCTGCATGCTGTGTGTGTGTTTCAGATGGAGCTGTGCTTTCGCAATGACTCACAGTAAGGGGGCAGTGTTGTCATGATAATCATACACCAAAGCCCTTGCATTTAAGCTGGCCTACGTTAGATCCGAGCACTCCGACCACTGAGGCAACCTTATGACTACAATTCAAGACGGATTTAAATGGCTCCGGTTAACGTTTGCACGATGAACCGTTTGTTATGGTGTCGGGAACGTGAACTAAAGTCACAGTGCAGAGAAGACGACTACGCGACACAGGAAAAGGAAGTCCCATGAGGACGGAAATGGAAAGAAGCAACAGTGAACAACGCTGTGATCAGCCTTCTCGCTCACCCATGCATGGGGCCTGACTGAGGGCCGCTGTTGGTCATGGTGTTGAAGAGGTTGCTCATGCGCGGGTCCTGCGTGCTCTGCTCAGCCGTGCTGAAGTGGTAGTCCATCACTTTATCTATGATGCTGTGAGGGATGCCGCCGCCACGATCTGAGATCCTGCACAAAAACAAGAACAACAGAATCAGGGTCGACTCCAGACTCAGGCACCAAGGTTCAAAGAGTTTCAGAATTCAAGTGTTTTTTTTTAAATAAATAAATAAATAAATAAATGCAGTAAAGCTCATAGTTAAAGTCCAGGTGGCTCTCCAGCAAAGAGCTGCAACAGGACCAGATGGACTTTATGCTTCATTACTACGGAAGTGCCATAAGTGGTTAAAATGTTGACTAGGTCATGGTCCTTGTGTGCGCTGGTGAAATGTATCCCTCATGCAAACAGATCTTTTACCGTCAGCACTCGACATGGATTGTCAGAGACTGTACAACCCCGAGTTAATGGACTTCTTTCAACTTAATGACGGCACTCTGCTTCCCTTCCCCCAAATAAACCATTTAAAAAGGTTAGATAACAGCCTTGATGCTCAAAACGTATCGTGATGGGTCAGAGGGGAGGAAAAACAAACAAACAAAAAAACAAAACATAAGTTCGGCTTTATTGAGCAACAATGCCAAGAACAAAGGGTCAAAGCATTTTATTCGTTTTCCCGTCCAAACGTGCTACAACAGCAAACAGGTGGCGCAAGTCAAGAAGTTTCAGTTTGTTACCGAGCATGGATTTTGTTTGCTTTTCAAAAGTACTGGAACAAAAGGTGAGCGCTGCAGCTAACCTGAAAAGTTCCTTCAAACAACTGCCCACTCACCGTATAACAAAGTCAGTATCGTTGTTGGCGATGGTCACCACCACGTCTGGGACATTGTAAGGAGTGTCCAAGTGGCTCTCCATTGTGGCCCTAGAAAACAGACACAGAGGAAACACTTTTTTTTAACAAGGTTTAAACAAAAGCATAAACAAAGTTAACGCAAACATCGTGACGCAATGACAAAATTTCACCTGGATGTTATCCATGAGAAAAACAACATCCCAGAACGGATGAAGAGGGTAGATGTTGGAACACTGTGTTCGAACACACTGCTTAGTGAATATTTATGACTTGTGGGAACTTCCAGGAAAGAATGACACGTTCACATTTTGCCTTCGGAAATATGATAAACGTTTGGTGAAAAACGTCTATTGTGATTAGACAGACAGATTCTTTTTAAGCACTATTATTTTTTAAGTCCCCCCCATATCTGTATTTCAGTGCGTCAGCTCTCTTCTGGCCTAGTTATGCTTTGTTTTTAATAAAAGACACGTTTTTTTCCGCCAAACAGGATGACTAGGACATTCCTTCTCGACAGAAAAACGTGCCAAGACACTCTTTGGTCGTCTTCTTAGGCGAGTGTTTATTCGTCGTTCTAGTAGAAAGTGTGTGTGTGTGTAATTTGCATAAAACAAGTCATTCATGTTATTATATAACCGGTAATGAAGGACATGACTCAGTTGTACTTTGAGTAAAAGGTTTTGGAACAAGATCAAAACATGATGCAGCTGATCCATGCAAGAACAAGTCGGTAAAAGAGACGAAGGGAAAGTAAATCTATAACGCGGCCACGGAAGCCAACAATGGATCGCTTGTGCTGGCCGTCCTGGTCAGATAAAAAGGAACACGGCTATTCGGGTCATGAGGCAGAGGAAGAGGAAATGTGAGCTCAGCAATAAATTCTTCATCAGAATATACTGCACAAACATTACTGTCTTTTTAAATACTTTTCAGATTACACGCGTGTTTTGCATACCAGATGGCTAGATTGTGACGTGACGTACGGCTCAATACGGTGAACCATACTCAGAATTCCTTCTCTGCATTTAACCCATCCAAAGTGCACACACACACACACACCCCCCCCAGTGGGCAGCCATTTATGCTGCGGCGCCTGGAAAGCAGTTTTGGGGGGGGGGGGGGGGGGGGGGCCAAAACTGCCGGCCCAAGACTCGAACCCAAAACCTTAGGGTTAGGAGTCAGACTCTAACAATTAGGCCATGACTTCCCCCTTGTCTAAACTAGTCAATGTTATTAAATGTAAATGTCAGGTTTCAGTTCTAGTTATAGCTCATGACATCAAGACCACAGAAAGTTCATTCCAGAAATGTCTATTGTGGGGCTTTTGGCCAAAATGTTTAGGAATAAATTTGCATTAACTTTGTGCCACAGTACACAAACCGTTAGATTAGGAGTATTGATCATGGTGTTACCTCATGGCATTTTTTAGCAGCTCGGGCAGGATGTAGTCCAGGGGAAGAAGGATGAACGGGAAGCGAGCAGCCACATGACCGTTGATACGAACGCGTGGAGAACTTCCGTACTGGTGCTCACACAGTCGCCTGTAAGACAGAGGCGTTCACAGGGGTCGTTAGGATCAAGGATTTACCCCCAAACCACACAATTTTCCATAGCAAGAACATTTTATAAGCTATAAGTGTCTATAGCAATGCTGTTTATCCTGTAAGGGTTTACTTATGCACTGTTCTACTAATCTGTAAACCCCAGCACCTAGAACTGTCTTGTTTTCAGTGTGGCACATTTGCATAGGAAAAACATTAACAATAAAAAAAAAAAAAAAAATCTAATAACATCATTAACTAAAAAAAAAAATGCTGATTCAAAATTATTACTTTGAATAAAATGCTATCAAGTCTACATGGACACTGAGAATACTGTTTTCTGATTGGTTGATTGTCCCAGCACAACTCTAGCATCAAAATGCTGGAATGTAACCATGGCAACAAGCACAAATTGGTTTAAGTCCGGATTTCACTTCTAAGCAGATTTCCATAATACAATTAAACCAGGTGGATAATTGAGTTACGATTAATTAATGAAACTTCTGATTTATGAAATTTATTTATTTATTAAGCGACACACACAAAAGCAGCGAACCAGCTTGCTACTTCAGAGGAGTTTCTTGGATTCAAAACACTAACAATTATTTGTGTTATTTCCTAAAAACAACTATGATGAAACCTACAAACTCCAGTGCTTTAGACTTTAGTCAATGTTGATTTGACCTGATAAATGCTCTGAGACATGTTCTATTTTTGGATCATTCATAAACAAGCCATATCCCCCATCCTGACCAATCAAATGCAAGAACACTGTCCACCTTGTATGAACTTTAAAGTTTGTTCTTTTGCGTTGAACTTTAGTTTGCTCCTTTAATCGGATCAACACTCATACAACGCAAATACAGGAGTGCGTAACGAATCAAACCAGACCGTGAGATAAAAGATAAAGAGACAGGCTCACCTTGCAAAGTCTACCCACTTCTCGATGATCTTTTTAGGGGATAGACGTCTGCAGACAATGCCCACGTATTCCGGCTAAAGAAAGCACAAGAAGAATCCAAATAATAGCACTGTTAGAAAGAAAGATTTATAAGTGGATTAAAACTAAATAATAATAATAATAAAAAAAGACCCTACACAGTTCTGTTTATTCGCTAATTTAAAAAAGTATTATCGTTTCATCAGCATGGGAAACAAAACAATGCTAATTTCTTGTAGCCAAGTCAGCAACTTGGTTACTGTTGTAGCTTAAAGTCAACATTCAAACGAACACAATACTTCATATCCCTGGTTAGATTAATCTGTATTAAATCACTTAAATTACTAGAATTATAGTCAATAATCATCCACTTAAAAAAAAAAAAAAAAAGTGTACAGACTTTGACCTGCCTCGAATGTACAGTGTTTACACACAAAAAAGAAGCCAATAACGTTTCACCTCCCCTCCAACAAACGGAAAACCCTGAATCACCTCACCAGACAGAAGTTCATCTGATTTATCGTAAATAAATCAAACTGCCAAAAGATAAAGCAAGTTCTAGTTTTGTTCTGGTATAAATTTGTTGTTTACTTGCGAATACAGTCACAAACCAAAAAAAAAAAAAAAAAGTGGTATTTAACAGTAACGCCTGAAATCGATCCTACGGTTAAACTTAGCTAACGTTAATAAGCTCGCTCTTTGATGGCCTTATTTGAGAGAGGTTTTTTCAAAGTGTGTACATTAAAAAACAAAAGTTAACACAATCTGGTGTTATACAAAAATTATTTATTAATTAAATTAAAAAACAAAAAACAAAATCAATGATCATGTGCTGTGATGCAAGATGTGACCTGGTGCAATGCAATGTTACTGGTACTACCCTGTAGTTACTCCTCTTATACGACAGCAATTTGTCAATAAACATTTTTTTACTGATCAAAAGCATGTTAGTAAAATTAGTAAAATACGGTTTACCCTTTAACGTTGTGGAACCTTTGCGAAACGAAACAAAGTTAAGACGTTAGCTAGTTTGTCTAATACTGATATAAGCTATAATCGAAAAGAGGGGTTACAGATATTGAGCCTCATTCATCAAACTGGATAACAAACAGTTTTATATCATACATCACTCAATCAAGTCTACACAAGAAATTTCGCATCCATAATATCATATAAAAAGGAGAAAAAAAAAAAGGTCCTACTCGTGCTTCTATACTTCACATATATTTAAGAGAAATGTACAGAAATTAAAACACACTAACTTATGTAAACCTTGATTGACTTCAACTCATATTTCGTCAGTGTTGTACTTTTAAATACACGATATTACTGTCAAGTTTAAATTTCTCATTTTAGCAGATGCTTTTATCCTTTGGAGTCTTTTTTAAAACTCACATGCTAGTTATTTGCATTAATTAAAAATAAAAAGAACGAAAGAATAAAGCAAGCCATTTAAACATTAGATATTTTAAGATTTACCACTTGCTTATTATTATTAGCATTGGCACAAACATTATTAGTAGTTTTTGGCAATGTAGTGAGTCAAAATAACTTCCACTTCTGTCCCAGAAAACTGTCAGAAACCTGCTCAGCACATTACCGGTGTTAAACCTTCAGGAGTACGAAACATTTCTGAAATGTTTGCAGAAACCAAACACAAGATTAACGGGAAAATTTACATGCAAATTTACTGTCTAATATGTAAAGGCAAATTTCCAGAGGAATGTGTTCACAACCTTATCACACACACACACACACACACACACTACACTGAGCACTCCAGCCTTCTGTAAATATTCCCTTAATCCCGAGCTAATCTGACGTTGCAGGTCTTAAGATCCAACCTAAAAGTTTTCCGTTGACTCAAACCTGCTTTATCTATGACTGTGTAACCAAGAAAGGTGCATGTGCTACAGAAAACGTGTACAGCTCAGACATGCCCAATATCTACAGCAAATACGGTATACAAGGCCATTTATATTTAGATGTCGCATTTTGGTCATGCGAGGATGTATTAGTTAACACTATGTGATAACTCTTAGGGTTTTGGGTTTCACAATGATCTGAAATCAAGATGGTGGAGCAAAGAAACATACGTTTTCTTCATGCAGGGCGAGATGGTGTGTGGCCAGCATGCGGATGCCCAGACGAGACGTCAGCGTGGTGTCCAGGAAATTACGAACCAGCGTCTCATCCTAAGATGAATAAAGAGGTTAAAAAAAAGAACTGAATATTGTTACGCTTTTATCGAAGAGCAGTAAAGGAATGGCACTAGACGGACGCTTCCATACCTGAATGTGTTTACGACACTCCCTAAATCCTTCTGCGAGCATGGTGACCACGTCTTTATGATCGTCGAGGAGCTGCTGAACGAGCTTGCTGTAGCCGGCTTCCGTGTCTTGGTCTTTAATCTGAATTGACAAATAAGAGAAATTATTCCATGTAAAAATAGGACTAAAAACAGACATAAGAAATGCAGAAAATTTCATTACTCAGTCCTTCCTAAATTAACCCCAGACAATATGAATACAAATAAACAAAGCAAAAACAACTAACACTGTGGACAAACAGGATTGTTGTAAAACAAAGAGGTTAGAAAAAACCGACCTCTGATAAGATGGATTGTTCGAAGCTTTAAACAGGATGTATTGGGAAACCAGGCCATCCTTAAAAATATTCTTGTTTGCCGTAACCCAACCGACCCTGTCAATTTAGGACCGACTCAATATTTTTTTTGCTTTAAGTTCGACCGACTTGCCGGTTGTAAATTTGGCTAACACCTTTTTTTTACTCTTCAAAACAACTAATACAAAAGCAATAAAATAATAATTATATTTTAGTAAAGTACTGTAAATATATAAATTGCCTAGGCCTACATACAAACGAAGGCTACGTTCTTTCTTTTAAATAGAAACCCGTGACGTCATCTATGTTTACACTATTGGTTAACGGATGTCACACTATGGCCTGTGCGTTCGCTTCGTCTCATTCCCTCATTCACTGTCAGAGTCGACGGTTCGCGCTGCGGCTGCAGTAAACAAAATGTTTGTGGTCACTGTTCAAAGTCATACGGGTTCGGGCACCATAATACATCTAAAAAAAAATCATTAAAACAGCTCGACACCGCTTTAACTTGGCACGAAGTTCTAGATAAACTGTGTCCAGCATCAAAATAAGGTTTGCGATGATGCTCCCAAAAGCACGGGTTGAAGACCCACTCAGTGATGTCACGATATGCTAATTTGTTTAAAGTCATACCTACGTAATCACCATCACCAAAATTTTTATTTATTTATTTTTTTTTAAATAATATAGACCTACCTAGACCCCCCCTTTTTTTTTTTTTTTAAACTGTTACTGCAAACCGTATTATTTTTAAGGATGGCCCCAGTTTTCCCAATGTTTCGGGAAATGCAAACTTGAGTTTCAAAACGTGCTCCTAGTTAAAAAATGCTAATTTAAACACTGGAGCTTGTGTTTTGTTAAGAAACCTGACATGGCAATTAATTGTTTTCAGAAAGCCGTGAAGTCTTCTTATGCAACATATCCACCAAATTCCGAACTTTGTGTACTTTTCATTACCACCACCATTAGCTACATTATGACAAAAAACTGTTCTGTGCATTGTGCAACACTGAAAAATCTCCCAACGAGTAAGCATTTTGCAACACATGATTAGTTTCTGTTCCCTCCTCACTGTTCACCCATGTTCCCGTCTCTGGCCACAGTGACTAGGACACGTGGTAGTTATAGAGTAGCTAAAAGCAGCCTGGTGAACTTGACTTGACCTTTTTGCAGAGCGAACAGGTACTTACAGCTGGAAAATCACTCAGCATGTGGTAGGCCCGGATATACAGCTCGTGCTGAGGGAAGGACAGACAGAAAGAGAGAAAAACAAGGGGGGTGTTGGGAGTTAGATCAAGATGGCAGCGTTCCAGCAGTGTGCGCACGTGTTTAGTGTTCAATGTTCTCTAGGACTTCCAGGAACTCCGATAAAAGGAATGACGATGTATACATGGGGAGTGCTATTTTCAGATCCCATAATCATTTCATACATACATACATACACACACACGAGAGAGGGAGAAAGAAAGACATGCCGCACACAGATATTCATAGACACACACACACAATCATCCAAATAGCAATTCAGCTCTTTTCCTTCTCACTCACTGAGAGAAGAATGTAGGTTAGAGTTCACTGCAAGGAGAGACTTTCATTGTAAACAAGCTGAAAGGCTGGGAGGAGCCTGGAGGCAGAGCTGGCTTCTGCAACGCCTTTTGGCATTTAGTAAGGCAGACTGCTAAATAAGCTAAATGCGTGTCATTTTTACCCGAAGTGAACTGCAGTTTGGTTCAGTTTTGTTCAGCTAGCTTCACACACTACACATGATCAGGGATAACCTTGACAGAAGTGAAAGTACAGACACACACACACACAATGTCCAGTGTGAAGAAATATTTAAGCCTGCTTCACTGCCACATTTAAATCATCTGTTCTGATTGTGAAGGTGCACAGAACCTACAAGAGGTTTTACTAAACACTCACCACTTGCAGGATGGTGGGGTTACATCCGATAATGAAGGGCAGGCTGCGGAAACCTTTAATGCGGTGAGCAATGCGCACGGGCAGCTCTTTGTGAAGGTATTTTGCGCTGCTCTGCAAAACAGCACGTAACATATGATGACCAAGTGCTCCTCGGAAATAGTGGAAGATTTAAAGTCAAACACCAAAGCATAATGACTAACAACCAGGATTTCAGTTCAAAATAGCTTTTCATCAGAGGATGTATTCACCAAGATATGGTTTCCATCTGGAGATTTGCCTGCGTAGAGTAAGGTGCCAGGTGTGAGTCTGACGGAAGGCTGAGAAAAGAAAACGATGGGTGGAAACATGATTAAATCATAATTGTGATAACATAGTGCTTTTGAATGATCGATACTGATTTGTCAAAAAAACAACAACTCTGACAGGAATGCTGACTCGTATGGCAGACAGTCCTTGTATAAAGGAGATTTCTACGAGGGAGTGTTTCTATAGCTAGATAGTAGATAGTAACTGTACTGTCATGTTCAAAGTCCGCAGATCAAACCTGTCCTCTGTTGTTGTTTTGCCGTCACCACGTGATGACGATCATGACAAGGGTGTTTATTGCAGCTGTAACGAGTTTCACAGCAATAAATCTACCTATAAACCACTAAAAGGTGTCACGCAGCATTAAACATTGTAATTGTTGGTAAAATCGATAAGACTATAAGGAAAACACCATGCTCCAGATCGTGCAGTTATTCAAAAAAACGTCATCCTGACATAATATTTTTGCATATTTTAAAGTTCTGGGTCTTTTTCATTATTTATGCACCTTCCTTTCTCGCACTGGTCAACTATTGTACAGTTAATTTTGTCTTTCAGTTGTAACATATGTAAAATTCCTACTTGTATATATGCACTGGTCACTTTGTAGTAGTGCATTAGTGTACAATTCATGTCTCTATTCTTGTTTACATCCAACAGTTTGTTTTTGTAAATCTTTACATTTACACACATTATTATTTTAGAACATTTCTTACATTCATGCTTCTTCTCTTTTATTACTATGCACCAACACACCAAGACAAAATGCTCTACCTGTAAACCCTACAGTACCTGGCTATAAACCTGATATGCATTTGTTTTTAGCCCATGCACACAAAAAAGTTCAAATCTATGTAGCTTAAAGGACGAAAATCTGATTCAAACTAATACCATGAATGTGGTACAGACAGGATGTTTACATAAATCAAACAGCAGGTAGAAATAAATAAACAAAGGCTTAGTGCTACTGGTGTCTAAGTTCAGTATGTGAGGAATAAAATAAGACACGGTTTGTTCAAAAATATTAAAACCTTTACTGATATCTTAAGCTCTTATAAACTGAACCAGGGAGCAGAGAGTGGGATTTGGGGACAGGTCCAGGTTTGCTGTCCTTGTCTTGACCTCATAATTAGGGACATTAGACCTGTTTTAACGGGAAGTCAAATGAGGACCAGAGCTATTGCTTTATTATACGCTGTGAATTAAAGAGTGTACACGAATATTTAGACATCACTGAGTCTGAGCGGTTTAATGACAAGAACACGTACCGTGTCAAAGGTTTTAGCTAGGAGGCTAGCTAACCTGGAACCGAGGCTAACCTGGAACCAAGGCTAACCTGGAACCATGGCTAACCTGGAACCGAGGCTAACCTGGAACCGAGGCTAACCTGGAACCATGGCTAACCTGGAACCGAGGCTAACCTGGAACCGAGGCTAACCTGGAACCGAGGCTAACCTGGAACCATGGCTAACCTGGAACCATGGCTAACCTGGAACCGAGGCTAACCTGGAACCGAGGCTAACCTGGAACCGAGGCAGGCTGACTAGCTAATACTAGTTAGGTGACACTGTGCTGCTTGGTAGTGAAGTGGATTCGCTTGTGTTTGTTTATCTTGTTAGCTAACGGTCACCTTTTCCGCAGACGCATCAATCGCAGACTGGTTGTAGAAAGATGTAACGGTTTTTGATCTCTCTCTTGCCAGCTCGGAGTAAGTCGACATCGAGGACGTGGAGCGGAATCTTTGGTGAATGCGGTTTTGAACAGCAGGTGTTTTTGTGGCCGATGGGAGCAGCCGGAGGCCGGTCATCCTCGCGGCTCCTCCGCCGCCGCGGCCCATCAGCAGCTCCGCCGCTCTGAGTGTCGCTCTCCGCCGCATTCTCTTCACCCTTCACCCGATCAGTTCGTTTTGCTGCTTCGCACTTTCCTGCCTCGTAAACATACGCCCAGGCGCGGACTACCAGCCCATTTAATCCTAGTGTCTATGTGCACAAAGGCACGCACGCACACCTTACTGCTTTACCCACGCGGCGACACCAAAAAATCGCTCTAACCGCGTTTCTAATGTCGGCTGCTTGCTTTTGACTAAAAAAGCGACCCATTAGCCAATCAGAGGCCTGAAGCGTCTGGATAACCACGCCCCCTTGGACAATCACGCGTGTTCCGCGTGCACCACACAGAAAAAGCACGCCTTTAATCGTTCGATCGTTTCTATGGGAACGGAGAGATTAGAAATAGAATTTGCTAGGTTTTTTGTTTCATTTATATACAATCAATCCATGAAACGCAATTAAAACTATTTCATCCATAGGATGAGGGATAGGAAATGAATGTTGGGCATTATGGCTCACATCTGGTCAATTCAATTTTCAACTCAATTCAATTTCATTTATTTATTTGTCTTAATTTAATTTATTTGTCTCAAAGCAGCTTTACAGAAATATGGAAACAGAAGCGAGAGAAAAAGAAATAAATATATAATAATAAGAGGAAAAATAAGAAGATAAACACATAAGAGAATATATACAATTACAGTTTAAAATGAATCATAAAAAAAAAAGATTAACTTAAAATTTTAAATACTATATATCTATCTCTAATGAGCCGGCAAGGAAAAACTCCCCGAAAGGATATGAGGAGGAAACCTTGAGAGGAACCAGACTCAGAAGGGAACCTCATCCTCATTTGGGTGACACTACAATAAATAGTGTAAATGTAAAAAAAAAATGTCAGTTCTACAACAGTTTATAATAGTCCAGCTGGGAGCTCCTGAGGAACTAATGGGTCAATCCTCTTCTGCCATATAATGCAAAATGCCAACATTACTCCTTCCAACTAGGGTCTATTGAGATACACATCTATGTCCCAAATAAGCATGGTCATATTTTCTAATCGGATGTTTAGAGCAAAATAGCCTATGTATGTCTTAGTACATAAAAAAATAACTAGTGAGACAAGAATTGTTTAATGAGTTGTTGTGACCTGTTTTCTTGGCAAAACTCTTCAGGTTAATGAGTTCCCAGGACTTTCATTATGAAACCATCTTATATACTGTACCTATGGCATATGGCAAAAACAAATCATATTTTCATCACAGGGAAAATTACACAGTACTGGATAGATTTGCAAGCATGCATGTGATTTAATGTTACAATAAAAATGTTGTACATGTGTAACATTTTTTATTTCCCATTTGAGGGAAACACAATTTACATCATTACATATGTATTATTTTTTATACAAACAAAACACAGTACTTGAACTTAAAAAAAAATTAAAACAATTAAAAACTAAAAAAAACATTTCAATTATTAATATCAAACCAACAAATCCTTCAGAATAAATCACTTTTCTTATTTTTCTCTAAGACTCATGCACTGATAGCAGCAGTCCAGTAGTAATCAGTCTCTGAGTCTCATCAATGCTCATTATCTGGACAAAGATTCAACTACATCTGTGCAAGAACTGATCATGTAGTTCTTGCTTTGGAGCGTCTGAAGCACTTCCTGAAAAATGGAATGGGCATAAAACTGGATCACTTCATGAGACAGATGCTCGTTTCCAAACCACCACCATGTTCTTGTCACTTAATGCAACCAAATAACGAAGCTCGGGATCCATGGCAACATTGTTAATGGACGGCCCGTCGACTGGGATTGCTCCGCTTCGAACTGGACATGGCCACTCCAGTACCTAAAATGACATTGTGACAAGGTTTTGAAATCTCACACTGCTGGACAGTAATAGAAAACTATGTATGCTCGTTCAGTATATAATCAGGCGTTGTGTTGTGTAGCTCTCCTACTGTTACACCATACTGTTTGAGCAATTCAAATGTGATCATGGAAATTATGGAAATGACTCGCTGCCAATTGGCACGTTAGCTTGCCATCCTTTTATGGAATACATTCACGGCATTTGGAAGACGCCCTTAACCAGAGTGAGAAACAAAAAGTGCACCGAAGTCTCTATCGATGAATATGTCGACACTGGTTCACTAGGTTGCAGTCTTAGTATACCAGCGACCTAAAAACTCTGTTAAAGGGTTATTTTAAAATTATTTTAAATATATATGGGGAAAATAAAGACAGTCAGAGACTCAGCTGTTCTGATATCTAGGGGAAGTTTATTCTACTACCTTGGTGCCAGAATAGAAAAAGGAGTCGATGAATACCAACCTCTTACCCTGAGAGACGTTGGGACCAGTCAAGCAGTGTTAGTATGGATGGTGCGAGGTGCAGTGCGAGGAGTGATACAAGCTTTGAGGTAAGAGGTACTGGTATATTTTTGGCTTTGTAGGCAAGCATCAGTGTATTGAATCTGATGTGTGCAGCTACCGGAAGCCAGTGGAGGGAGTGCAGTAGTGGGATGGGGTGTGAGAACGTAGGCAGGTTTTGGATCATTTGCAGAAGACGAATTGCTTTAGTAGAGGAGGCTTACCAACATGATCATATTACACTGTCCTAACTAGCGACATTTGCCATACAATTGTGTAATATGTGCTGGGAATTATATTTAATTAAGGAAGTCACACGACTCAAGATAGACTGTGTGCCAAAACCTATGTTCTATTACACTTCAATAGAATCGAGACACTCCCTTAATAATCATAGCTCTGTTGGCAGGATAGTACGTATACCTCTGTTGCGGGAACTGCTTTTCCATTCCTGAAGTCGGCCTTCGCAAGTTCTGTGACGTGATACGTCCACAGTCTGCCTTTCTCATCTCCGCACACGACGTAGCCAAAGCCTGTAGAATAGAAAATATACAGTATAACGCTATAGCCGTAAAACAGACATTTGAAAAAAACGATCTAATATGATCAGATATCTAAAATTACTGCCAAAACCTGTTAAAAATTGGATTCAAAAGTTTATACAAATGTACATAAATAGTCATTTGGTTGTAATGACATACTGACACACAGGGAGACAAGAACAAGAGTGAAAATTGTGTTGAACTTTCCTCAGTTTATCATATATTCAAGAAATGTTTGCATGTTCAGACAGGTTTTTTTTATTTATTTCACCCATAATTCATAATCTGATATCCAAATGCAAATACAACCATTAAAAAATCTAATCTCTAAATCTAATTAGCAAACGTCATGATGATGTCCACAAAAATCTGAGACAGCCACAAAAATGAGTAACCCTGATTAATATCTGTAGGAAACTGATAAAGACCAAGATTCAATAGAATGAGCTATTTTTTTTTCCAAACGCTAAATAAGAAAACTGATCAAAGATGCTGAAAATTATATATACATATAGACAGAGAGAGAGAAAAAGAAGAGAGAGAGAGAGAGAGAGAGAGAGATTCTAACCAGGGCAGGTGTTTAGAGACAGGTACGGGATGTCTGTGTTGGACCACTGCAGTTCAGCCAGGATCACAGCAGGCACCTCTGTTTTCCTCCCTTTGGTCAATGCCCTCGTACCACTCCAACTCCACAAGTAGATCGATCCCTGCATGTGGCTCTTGGATGCTGAGAGAGAACAGGATATTAGTTTCAACACAGCCACAAACAGCTGTTCACCATTTCTAACCCACTTTAACACTGATTTTTTAATGCATTTATTAACCCATTGATATGAAGCATCCATCATAGAAGTTGTCATTAAATGAATGTCGACGCACGTCCTCGGACAGTGTAAGGTGTCTCGGCTCACTCACCTACTATGTCTTCTGTAAGGAAGCTGAGTCCATCAATAGTGCGGTAGTTATTGTTCTTATTGCTCTTCTTGTACACAGGAAACACAATCTCCATCTCCTCCGCCCTGAAACGCACACCAGCAAAGATTTACACATACAGTGAGACTTTTACTGAAATATCTCACCAGAAATAAATCACACAAGTACTCAACGTGAACATTGTACCTTTTACGTTAATATAATAAAGGGGCTGATCTGACCTGTATTCTTACTTGTATACATTTTTCATGAAAGTATGTGGTGCCCGAGTCAATTAATAACCCATGAGGTTCGGGTAATTGATAATTAACACATGTAGGATATCAGATTTGACATGTGTTTAGAAACAAGCACCTCTTCTGCATGTTCTTGTTGAGCTGGATGTCGAAGCTGTAAAGCCCGTTGTCACAGCCTGAGATTAGGTACGTGTCTGGGGAACAGGGTGGCAGGCAGAGATGCAGAGGAGTTGAACAGGTCTCCATTACAATCAGCTGACTGGTAGAACAACAACAACAATTATTACAAATATTCGAAAACAAAGATACATAAACGTTGAGGAACATTATAACACGAAAGCCGTGATAACAAACCTGGTTTTGAAGTTGTAGTCTCGGTCCAGCCCACCAATGTCCCACATGATGATCTTGTTATCATATGAGCCACCTTGAAACAACAACAAAAATAGTTCCTCGGCTAATTCCAGTCTGCTTGCAAAAACTGTAAACGCCTTTTACGATAGACTTTATTTACAGTGTCCATGTAAGACGATCGAAGGTGAAATTTGGGCATCAACTGAGGACTAAGGTCCATCACCAGTCCCTAAGAATATTTAGATCTCTTCATCTGCACTTACTGAACAGGAAGCTGGTTTGCCACGGGCTGAAGCGTAGTACCGAAATGGCTCGACGACTGGCGCGAAACTCGCCGTATGCCAGGTTGGCTCTGGGGTGGATAAGCTTCACCATGCCCCTCTTCCCTCCTGCGGCGAGGATGCTGCAGGATCGAGCACAGCCTCCTTCACGTGCCATTAACACTGTGCTCCAGGCCAGAGAAAAGAACTCCTAAAAAAGAAAAAAAAAAATTCAAAGCAATTGTACATAAAATCAGACAGATGTTTTGTTTAGTCACACATTGTCTGTGGCAGTAATTAAACACAGCTAATGATGGGAAATGTCCCCTCTATTTGTATGTTTGTTTTTCTTGAATTGTTCTTTTATTTACGGAGAACCCCCTCAGTAGTTTTCAGAGACACCTGGTGGTAAGAAGCGCTATTACAGGCAGAAATAACCACACACCTCACCAGGGACCTTGTATTTTTTCAGCACGTGACCAGACTCACAGTCTATCAGACACAAGGTCTCACCCCCACAAGTGGCTACTGATTGTGACCAGGCACCTGCATCTAAAAAAAAAAAAAATCAAAGAATAAATCGTTATTACAGTCATCTACTACTTGCTGCTAGGTATCTCTGTTGTATCTTTGACAACTGTGAAAAGAAAAATCTTCCTAGATGACCCCCAAGTCTGGTTGAATTGCAAACAGACCGGTTATAGGTGCTGCATCGCAAGATACTCACTGTCGTTGTGAGTTGGCTCGAACGCGCAGGCCCACAGCTGGGTGCTGAAATCATCTGGACTGTCCTGTTTACTGTGACACTGCAGGACGTGAAGAGGCTGTAGAACGGCTGGCTCCTGCAAGGAGACACTCAATGATGTGAAAACGACTTTCTGACGAGCCGTTAGCGACAATACACAAAACACAAAAGAGCCAGACATGCCGTCTATCCATGGGGTCCATCCACGGAGATGGTGGTGCTTACAAGAAATACATATACTGTATCATAGGAGGGCCTTTAATACATAGCATAAATACCTTTGGAACTTGGTGTTTAGTCGCTTTCCAGGTCGCTCTGTTTTCTGTCTTGGTTGAGCTGCATGCTTGCGGAGTCGCAAGCTGAACTTTGAGATTTTTTTTCGCTCCCTTTGCGGTAGGCGTCACTGCCACAGGTGTCATCGTTGCTTTTTTTGGGGTGTTTTGCAGTCGACTGGATTTTCTCTGACTTGCCTCGGGAGTGTTTGTTTTCATGCACTTTGGGCTCAAGATGCTCGGATCAGATTTCTGAGGTGTCCCCTGTAACCGGGTGGATTTTCTCGGGCTCTCATCGACTGAAGCTGTGCTGGCTACTCGGCTTGATTTGCGTGGACTGGCCTCTGGCGCCGCTGCTTGGTTTATCGTCCTTCTCTTTCGGGAGGTTGTGGAACCGCAGTTTTCTTCAGGGTGAAGATTATTTCTCTTGAGGGGAGACTGAAAGCATTAATCTTTTTATAAAAGACATTAATTAACCCTTAACATCTGACATGTTGTTGTTAAACTGAACTGAATGCCTACCCCATTCTCTTTTACAGGAGTCTCTGCTGTCAAGTCTTCCGCATACTTTTCTGGATCAGTCAGCGATTTGAGATATTCTTTTGCAATCATCTCAACCTGAAACACAGAATTTAAATTTAACAGATGATAAATGTATATAGACACTAGAGAAATGCCATATTTCATGCACGCACCCTCCATTTGGTATAGTCGTTTAAAGAGCTGGGGCCGTATTTGACTTGAAAGCATGCTGCATTTACAAATTTCTTCTCAAGATCATTCAAGCTTTGTGAAGTTGCTGGATCAGGGAGACTGAAGTTCTTCTCCCACACTACAACCACCTGTAAAAAAAAAAAAAAGAAGAAGAAAAAAAAAAAAAAAAAAAAAAAAAAGGCAACTTTTAATACAGTGTACAAAAAAAGTTAATTTCCTTATTACAAAAGAAGCTCAGTTCAAAACTTACCCGCTTCCTGAGAATCTCACTGTTCACGTAACGGATGTGGTTGGCTGTCGAACCGATGTCCTTCCCGTTCAGGATCTTCAGCTTGGGTAAGAGGAACATTACTTTGTGCTCATCGCTGACCTGGAGAAACAAAGTAATTCCAAATTAAGAAACAAAACTCACACACAAACAACAACAACAGCAACAATGTACAAATCAACAGAATGGTTCTTACAGTAAGATAGAGATTGTCATCCAACCGCAACTCCTCCAGTCCAGACAGAACCTTCAGCGAGGTCACGTCCTCCATGTCGTTGTTGGAGAAGTTTAGGAGACGCATGCAGGGAAGGGAGAGTCCGTCTGGGAGCTTCTGTAGCATGTTTCCAGAAAGATCTAACTCCTCCAGCGCAGAGAGCTTATTCAACAAGGCCACAGGGAGATCTTTATTCTTTAATCCCATACGTGAGAGACTAGGAACAAACAAGGTTTTTAAATCTCTTTTTTGTATTCATATCATTTTGTGTGAACATGTAAACAAAATAATGAGACTTGAGAAATAATTTTTTTCTCGACTTTCTAAAAGCACAAATCTCAGCACGTGTCTCAACACACTATATTTTTCTACACAGAGAAATATACACAACATGTAGTAATTTGGCCATGATAGCTTTAGATATACTTACTTTATACTGGTAATTTTCTCCAGTTTGTCTGTTTTAGGTAAGCCTTTCTCTAGTAGTACTCTCTCTGTAATCTTCTCCATGATGCTGTGTGAAAGATGAACACAGTAATGTGGAATACTGGCTTTTTTTTCCTTGCTTAAATAGCACCGTAGTTTCAGCTTCAGAGTTTCAGAGCTTTCTGCATTAAAATACACAGAATGTGACTTAAGTGGCCACTTTACACCTAGTGATTCAGGAAGACAGCCGATTCAGTGATCACAGAGTGATTCGGAAAGACAGATGATTCAGTGAACACATAGTGAGTCAGTAAGACAGCCGATTCAGTGATCACCTAGTGATTCAGTAAGACATGATTCGGAAAGACAGATGATTCAGTGAACACATAGTGATTCAGTAAGACAGATGATTTAGTGATCACACAGTGATTCAGGGAGTCAGTTGATTCAGTGATTCAAACGACTCACCGGAACTACAGTAAAGCTCACACTTCAGTCATAATTTTTTATTATTTCTTTCTCTCTCTCTCTCTTTTTTATACATAAAATAGACTATAACCTACTGAAAAGTGAAAAGGTTGAAGATTGGGAATCATTTTTTTGTTTTTACATAAAGTGAATCAGCAAAAAAAGGCTATGTATTTTACGTATAAACGCACGTGACTATGTATGGTTTATTATACAGATGAATCACTAAACTAACCTCTAACATCGATAGTTTCAAAGATAGTTTCCGTGTTACTAAGACTATGAATGTGCAATAACAGTGATTTAAAACAACCATACACTACTTACAGAATCACAGAGGTTTATTTGGTTACTTCGTCTTTTCCCGGGAAAACGCACCGTGAACTTTGACCGATGTGACGTCACCACGCTGGCCTGCGGACCCTCGTGTCCGCCATATTGAGTGTGGCGAACCTCACTACACGGAAGACCTCGTTACATAGTAATTACAGAATAAAAGACCTCTCGTCAAAAATACAGAAATAAAATCCCATGTTAAATAAGGTCTAGATGAAGATTTTCAATTAGTTATTTTTTTTCATGTAACAAAATGTAGGATGTCAAACCTCCAGGAGATGTTTGGTTCAAAATGGAACAGAACACAAAAAGGTTTAAAATTCCACAAAAGGTACAAGGAGATGGAATTCTGTTTTTGCATTTCCCAACTGAGGAAACAGAGAGGGTTAAACTCCCTGGAACAGAAAGGGTGAAATGCCGTGCTCAGTTGCCCAAGTGCTTGGGCCCGAACCCTGTTCTTCCAATCAACAAACCAGTCCCATAAACACTTGAGCCAACACTGACAAAATTTTTATACAAAGCATTTTATTTTTGCATATAACTGCTCAAAGCAACTATTTGCATGTTTTATTAAAAGCAAATTAATATTTAAACATAGCTTCTTTCAAACATCCCATTTCCATTTCGTTCACACTGTTATTGAATTGTCTCCATGATGTTCTTCATTACGAAAGGAATCTATCATTGAGTTATTCAATTTAGATTAATAATAATATTATATGTGAGCATGTTGCAACATTGAGTGACATCTCAAGCAAATATCCAATATGTACTTGCATCATGTTTAAAAACAAACATTTGTGTGTATTGAATTCAAGTGAATTCATCCAGTTAATACATAAATAATCTGTTAACGCTGAAACCCTTTTTACACAGGAACACCTTTAAAGCTTGATGCCAGATCCAGCAGCTCTGACCCCAGCTTCTCTTGCTCTCCACCTTTCAGAAACTCAGGGGTCAGCTCCCTGAAGGTGCTGCACACCCGCCGGCTGTGTATATGCTCCCGGTGTATGGCGTGTTTCCATCGATGGCGCGCCTCACCGTACATCACAAATAAACACTTTTGAGGTATATTAATAGCCACCCTGACCTCACCTTGGTCCATATCTCCCCAGCCCTGGTCTAAGCTCATGGTGATCACGGTGTCAGAGAGCAGATTGAGAGTGACCAGGCGCTGCCCCCACAGCCAGCTGTCATCCAGGTGAGGGTCGATGGCCGAGCCACGTTCGGGGCTGTAATCCAGGTTGCACTGTTCTACGGGGTGGAAATCAGCCAGCAGTGGCTCTTTGGTCATCCTGTCCACTAGCTTATGACTGACCGCAGGGAGGCCACTGAAAGCACCAAGGCATACACGCCGTTTTCTGAAGTTTACCTTCGGTCCAAAGTCCTACAAGATGCAACATGTTTATGTGTAATTATTTAACATTAGTAGGTAGATCTTTAGCAATAATAATTATTGTTGCCTGGAAAGACCAAAAAAACAACAACAACCAAAACAGATAAATAAAATTCTGAGCAATAATATAACTTCTTAACTCCAGTTTAAGAAAATATCAATAATTTTCTCCAAATGTTTTTTCATTCATTCATTTTCTACCGCTTATCCGAACTTCTCGGGTCACGGGGAGCCTGTGCCTATTTCAGGCGTCATCGGGCAACGAGGCAGGATACACCCTGGACGGAGTGCCAACCCATCACAGGGCACACACACTCTCATTCCCTCACACACACACACTACGGACAATTTTCCAGAGATGCCAATCAACCTACCATGCATGTCTTTGGACCGGGGGAGGAAACCGGAGTACCTGGAGGAAACCCCCGAGGCACGGGGATAACATGCAAACTCCACACACACAAGGCGGAGGCGGGAATCGAACCCCCAACCCTGGAGGTGTAAGGCGAATGTGCTAACCACTAAGCCACCTTGCCCCTTCCAAATGTTTTTATTTAGGCTAATTTCTAACCGTAGCTTAGCTTTCTTCAGGTTAAGAAGATGCAGACTAAAGCAGTCTTAAACGTTACTAGCCACAAGTGATTTCCTTTCAACGTGATCAACTTTTATGGCAGCTAAACGCTGTAGCTTATGTAAACAGCAATTATTTTCCCACCATTTTTAGCATGGACAAAGATCAGGCAAGTGAAGGGACGATTTGATGTGTGTTTAAATATTGAATGACTTTTACCTCAGCTAATGAGACAGGCAAATGTGGATGATGGCTATAATCAAATCTCTAACCATTTTCCGGTTCTAGTAAAAGATTTCAGATCACTTAAGTCTGTCATTTTAGAACCATATTCTGTATAATGTAACAGAAAAAAAATTGTGGAGGATTTCCTGAGGCTTCCACATGTTTAGAAACACCTGGAAATTACCTGGTTGGATGGATTGAGGGGAATTAAAAATGTCTCACTGGTATTATAAGGGAGACATCTGGCAATGATGAGTAATATTAATAACAATAATAACAATAATAATAATAATAAATCAGTGCCTGTTTACGCCGACCAGACTGAGAGTCTCTCCAGACGTCTTGGTCCATTTTGTCCACTAGCTCTCTTTCCTCATCTTCTGAGACAAAGTTTTCCCACAGGAACACACCAGGAAATGGAAAAGCCTGATGAACATTACCAGCACTTGGCACTGCTAATTTTGACTCCTGATCATAGATAAAATCATAATGCAACTGGAACAGAGAACATAAATCCATAAGGTTAAAGGTTTTACAGCAGATACAGATATGCAATTAGTTACTAACGACAAAAGCAGGTAACAGACATGCACCACTGCTTAGATTTGAATTGACGTAAAATCAAATCTTATCCCTTCCAATATGGCGGATGTATTAACGTATGGGCAAAGCTAGCAACAAAGGCTAGTGCAGCACCTAAACAGACGGCTTATTGTAAACCTTTCGAATATTTCACTGAGTGATTGATATACTTACCGAGGCTTTCTTAATCAGATGTCGTTTATCATCATTTGCCTCACATATCAGGCAAGTTCGAATGCCTTTACAGCCACAATTAGCCGTCTGCTGCTTGGCAGCCATCAAGCAATTTTCTTCATGTGCACCACCGTAATGGGTCCTTCCGCAACACCAAAAGATAAAATAGTTCCGGGTTTGCATTGGTTGTTGTTTCAGAACACCGTGTCCTCGAAAGTTTGACCAATCCAACCAGATTCTCTACAAAAACTGACCAAATTGTCCTGCTCCTATAGTAAGTCTGACCAACACTCACATTCCCTTAAAAAGGTTTTACCAATCCGTTTGCACTCGTAGCAAATTGACTCCAGAATCTCAGGTTTTGTACAATATACAAATCTCAGCCACTATAAGTTTATCAATTTTAGAAAATCTTCAATATTAGGGATCACTAATCACTATCCTGTTAATTATCGTACAATATTTGACAGTATCGGCTCACTCCGTTAGAAAGTCTGTCCACAATCAATTGCTCTAATTAAAAATCCCAATTTTATAGAAAATTTCACCTCTCTCAATCTCCTGGAAAGATTGACTAATCCCACCTTCCCCTGTTAACAGTTCAACCAATCTTGTCTCTCCCAAATAAAGTTGCATTGACATGCTTGCGATATGACTCCATATTAAATAGTAGAAACTTTCTTTCTCTCATTTATCATCATCTGGCTTTAATCTGTCACAAAAACTGCTCATTCCTGCAAGTTTTTGTTGTTGTTTTGTTGTTCAGATCCCATCCTGGTACAGTATTATAATTTGTTTCCATACTCCACACCACAATTACACAATACAACACTGACTGAACCTTTCAGGTATCAAAATGACATTTACTCATGACAAAAAATTATTTTTTACACATAATAAATGTGCTTTACAGCACAGATCAGATACATAAAGCAACAAAAAACATTACTGTAGCATCAGATTACAAAAAATTTAAACAAAATGTCAACACTACTATTCAAACTGAAGATGACTTCGCAGACAGTTTCAACAGTCTTTGTGGGGTTTTTTCAACTGGAGTTGAGAGAATGTTTAACTTCAGAATGAAGAGCTGAAAAAGACAAACGTCTTGGCAGAGTGCTGCTTCGACTCAGAAGAAGCTGAAGTCATCAGTGGACATCCATAGTTTGATGGAGCTACTTCATTCGATTCCCTCCTGTTTGTCTTTGATGGCTACCTGCAATCAGTGGAAACATGGATTAGTTTGGATGGACATGGTGATTTATGCATTCCCAAATTTCCCATCCAGCCAAATCACACACCCACAGGAGTGTGTTATATTAAATGTTAAATTCCTCAGTCTGATTGATCATGAGTCAGTTTCTATTCTGCAACAGTATCTCTGACAGCAGTTTACACTACAGGGTAAAAATCTGTTAACATATTAATGCACAAACCCTAGTACATTACTGTTACATACAGGGACTTATGTATGGTCGACAATCTACAGAAGCCTACATAATCACTGTTATGGTGAAGGTTTCTTTGAGATGTTTCTTTGTGAGAAGTGTCCAGTCAAGGTGCTTTATAATGGTCAGAGGGAAAAGATGTAACCAAGATTTCAGGATAGAACCCTTTCTTAGGTATGCTGAGAAGCTTCATCTATTTTTGCTTATTAACTTCTAGATTGAAAAAGCACAGTGGTTTGCGAAAGAGTAAAAATAACACTAAAATATTGAACTTCAGGGTTCGGAACAGTAACTCAGTTTTGTATTGGGATGCACCCCATCAGTCCATTTAAATGACTGTTCTCCTACAACAGCACGTGCTATCACGTGTCATTACTTACAACGTGGAGAAAAAAAAGCTTGTACTGTACTAACACTCACCCTGAACCTTTCCTCCAGAAGTGACAGTTCGCTGATCAGATCAGTGATGGCATTTGTAAAGGCTTCCTGAGGACTGTAGTCTGGTGTCGTCTGGACCCGAATCACAACCTTGTGCTCCAGTGGATGGGGAACCTTGTAGCCAGCAAACAACACCTGAGGATCCTTCAGCAGCTGTCTGTTTTAAAAGAGAACATCAGGGGATTTAAAATATGGAGATTAAGACACAGGCAAATCAAATCAAAGCCATAACGAGAATACCATCATCCTTACGATCTGATAATGTTTCCCAGCGTGTGGTCTTCTTTATTCAGCGTGAATAAACAAGCATTTGGCACCTTAGTGTCCTTCGTTATTGTAATTCTGCAACAACGATAAACATTAGTGAAATCTTACAAAGGAATAAATAAGATACTTTCACATAAACCGCTTATATAGATACGAAAGCAAAATGTCGAGGAAAGTTAGTTAAGTAAGGAATAAAACAAGATATGATTTGCAGTAATAGGAAAATAATCAACAATGTGGATGTGTGACGTGACCGGATCAGAAGTTAATTTGACCATCCTAACATTGATTTTATTCTAATTTATTCTAAGTCCAAAAAAAAGTGCTACCAGAAGCCTTTATTGGAAAACTTAAAAGTAACAGCTTTACCTCTAACACTGGAGACTCCTTCCGTAAATATTTCAAGTAGTGTCTGATCTACCTGGAGAGTCCAGAAATTCTAATTTGCTTTCCTTTTTGTTATTTTTATTAAATTCTGACCTAGCTAACGACAAGCTCAAGATGCTAGCTAGCTAACTAGCTAGCTAACTGACTAGCTAACGTTCATTCAATACAAAGCAATAAATGCAGTTCTGGTAGTGAAATATAAAGATTGTACACTTGGAATTAAACACTCCAGACTTACTTTTTCTCACCCTCAAACAACAAGAACGACTCGAAGGCCGGCGGCGCGTTCATCTTTCCTGTGTAGGTGTTTGTACAAAGCGGTAATGCGTACAATACGCTTTTAGCGTAACATACATGACTTTCCACAATATAACACTAGATGTCGCAAATGAGCTCGTTTTTAATTCCCACAGCTAATCTCATACACCACTAGGGGTCGCCAATGGACCAGCCTTATTCACATAATAGGTATATGAGTAGGTATTTTTGTCAGAGAAATGCATAAGAAATACTTGTCATGAATGAGCATTTTTTCTTACCATAACGATTAGAAGAAGAAGAAGTAGAATTTAATCCTAGTGAAGTATTATATCTCAACCTTAGTTTTAATTTACATTCTGTTAACTCACAGAGGGCAATTTGTGTCAGTATTTGACGACACGATTGCAATAATATGTATGTATGTGTTATACAATGAAGAGCAAATTCTTGCTATTGCATTGAGCATTCAAGTATTCAAACACAGTAATACCAATGTTCCAGTTTTAACAGATTTTTTTACTATTATTAATTTTCGTGTGTAAAATCACACAGTCTGACAAAGCTGTATTACGTCATATTTATATTTATAGGCCTTTTGACTTTTGACCTTTCTGCTCTTGGTTGGGAAATGCTTGTTTATTTGTCATGCATGTTGTTATGTGGGTATATACTCGGTCATCCCTATTTTATGCAACAGGAAACATCCAGAAAGAATGTGATTTTAGATGAAAGCAGATTTCACAATACAGACAGTAAAAAAGAGAACTGAGCAGGGATAAAAAAAAACACTGCATGTCAAACGGAAACTGGTTGGCTGTCTGTGTGACTTCCCCGTTAAATATTTTCTTACAATAAAATGATTTTTTTCCTGAAAGCAGCTTTACAGGAATCAGGGTGTAGCTTTACTTCTTTAAAGATAAAGAAAGAGGCAAAAGTGGTAAGAAAGTGCTCTCTTAAATGACATGGCATCAGATACGAGACTCAAAAGGGAACTAGCTCAAGCTCAGTCAGATTGCGCATAGTGTTTTGCATTTAGATCAGAAAGTTCAATTCTGGTCTCATCTGGCCAGAGCACCTACTTCCACATGTTTGCTATGCGCCTCACATGGTTTGACTTCAGAATTAGAATTTGCAAAATTAGACAAGTATCAAGACTGATAATAAATTAATTAAATATATTGTGTAATTCTAGCTACTGATGCTTTACTTCTGAAAAATTAGCAAAATATAGAGTGTGGGCCACAGACTAAATGATGTTTTTCAGGCAAAACACTATAGTTTGTAGTTTCCACTTTTAACTGAGTAAGATTAGTATGATTATTAATTATGTACACATTTACTTAAGTATAATTTTTCAGGATTTTTCCCACTCTTATATATACAATATTTAGTTATAGTTTTCCTGAATTGAAAATATAAAAAAAAAAAATTCTCTTTTCTCTTTTGCATGTCTCCCAAGTTTCTCTTTTGCATGTTTCCTAACCTTTTTTTTTTTTGTTTATTTATTTCAATTTATTTATTTCATTTCTATTTAATACAATGCAAATTCCTCACCTAGGTTCATGGCATTTGGCTGATGCCCTTATCCAGAGTGACTTACATTTTAGAATTTTTTTTTATACAACTGAGCAGTTAATGATCTTGCTCAAAAACCCAGCAGTGGCAGCTTGGTGGTCCTGGGATTACTTGGGACTTCCACTTACCCGATTTGCAGGCTAGTAAGTGTTAATGACTGTTAGGAACTGTTTTTTTTTAAAGCCAGGTTGTTGGGTTTTTTTTTACCAGAATTCGGCCACCAAAACATCCACTGTATATTTCCCAAGCCTGGCAGCATGGTATACATTACTATGAGAGACCACAACCATGTCTCTTAGAAGATCTTTACACATGGCTTCTTTACATGTGACATTAAGGATTTGTGTGACAGCCACTCATATGACTTATGTGCTTTAATTTCGATGATTTTCATGACACATGTCAGTAATTGTGAAATAGGTTGCTTGTTTCTTGGTTACCAGTGACACTCAAACATTACTGATTCGTTGTAACGATAAAGATGATGGAATGTATTTGTTTAAGGTTTCAACAACATGGTCAGTTTTCACTTAACACTGGAGTTTTCTATTAACATAACACAGTGAATGACTTTGGAAATGTTAGGGGAAATCTATAATGTTCTTAAAAATTTCCCCTATAGTTTTTTCATTTGTTTGCTGGCAACATTCTAATTTCCTGTTACATTTCTAACCTAGTGACTTCCACTTTTGAAAATGAGAAGAGTTGATTTCCTCTTGTTGTTAGAGTTCCCAACCACAGCTAGTAGATATACATGATTGTACTTGATATAGACCGGAGTGTAGAGATACTTTAACTCTACAGCCAGACAAAAGTAAATCAGACAGATTAAAAATGAGAAATTGTTGTGAGTGAAAAGAATTTTAGTTCATCAAAACCACTAAAACTCATTCTTATCTTTCTTTGAGTTAGGCCTTGCTAGATTTTAGTAGCACATATATCATGAGCTTTGACTCTGAATATATTAAATTACAGTATGTGTTGAGAAACACATACTGTACACATGAAACACATGTTCACATGTTCTCTGCTCAACCCCCCGGCTCCACCTTCTTCATCCTCCCTGACTGCAGAAGACTTTGCTTCTTTCTACCAGGAGAAGATTGAGGAAATCTGCCGGACCTTCACTTCAGCCCCGACTGCACTTACATCTCAGAGTATGGATTCCCCTACACCTTCGTTGTCACATTTCTCAACTGTGGCAGCAGAACAGATTTTACAACTCATCCAGTCCTGCAATCCTACCACCTGCCCATTGGATCCACTCCCTACCACTATGCTCCAGACCATCTCACAAGACCTCTTGCCCTTCATTTCCACTATCGTCAATAGATCCATAGCATCTGGTCAGGTACCAACTACTTTCAAGAGAGCAAGGGTTATTCCCATCCTAAATAAACCTGCTCTGGATCCATCAGACATCAGTAACTACAGACCGGTATCACTTCTCTCATTTCTTTCAAAAATTCTTGAATGCATTGTCTATAATCAACTGTCTGTCTATCTCTCACAGAACAACCTCCAAGATCCCAAACAGTCTGGCTTTAAAGCAGCTCACTCTACAGAGACAGCCCTTTTGGATGTCTCTGAGAAGCTACATACTGCTAGATCAGCCAAACTATCATCCGTCCTTATCCTCCTTGACCTTTCAGCAGCGTTTGATACGGTCAACCACAAGACTCTCTTATCCTCCCTCAAGAGTCTTGGGATTTGCGGACCAGCTTGGGAATGGTTTGCCTCCTACCTGGAAGGATGCTCATATCAAGTAACATGGAGGGGAGTGACATCTGCTCCACGCAGACTCTCCACTGGCGTCCCACAGGGCTCAGTACTTGGTCCTCTTCTTTTCTCCTTGTATACTCACTCTCTTGTTGAAGTTATTTCATCACATGGGTTCTCTTACCACTGCTATGCTGATGATACACAATTTATCTTCTCTTTCCCACCCTCAGATGCCACAGCTTCTGACCAGATCTCAGCATGTCTGGCAGAAATTTCATCATGGATGACTGCTCATCAGTTAAAGCTCAATCCTAGCAAAACTGAACTGCTGTTCATGCCAGGTGATTCATCCCCAGGTCACGATCTTGCTATATCCTTGCACAACGATCTGATCTCCCCTTCAGCCACAGCTCGCAACCTTGGGGTAACCATGGACAATCAACTGTCCTTTTCCTCTCATGTTGCAAATGTGACTCGCTCATGTCGGTTTCTTCTCTACAACATTAGAAGGATTCGGCCATTTTTGTCCACACAGACTGCTCAGGTACTTGTTCAGTCTCTTGTCATTTCTAGACTGGATTACTGCAATGCACTGCTGGCAGGTCTACCTATGAACACAATCCGTCCTCTGCAAATGATCCAAAATGCAGCTGCCCGGCTTGTTTTCAACCTGCCAAAGTTCTCGCATACCAACCCCGCTGCTGCGATCCCTCCACTGGCTTCCGGTAGCTGCACGCATCCGGTTCAAAACACTGATGCTGGCCTACAAAGCCAAAAATGGACCAGCTCCCTCTTACCTCAAAGCCCTCATCATTCCTCGCACTGCACCCCGCAACCTCCGATCTACCAGCACTGCTCGACTGGTTCCACCATCTCTCAGGGTAAGAGGCAAGTATACTACAAGACTCTTCTCTGTTCTGGCACCAAGGTGGTGGAATGAACTTCCCATAGAGGTCCGGACAGCTGAGTCACTGGCTATTTTCAAGCGGCGGTTGAAGACCTACTTATTCAGGAAACACTTCAACTAGCACTTCTTTCCTTATCCTTTGCATTAAAAAAAAAAAAAAAAACCTTTGACACTTTTTCATTGTAACTTTGAACAAATGTTTTAAACTCATGGTATCTTAAGTATGTAACCTAGTGGACCAGCATTAATGTATTCAGTGTTAGAGATTTAAGCACTTATGTACGTCGCTCTGGATAAGGCCGTCTGCCAAATGCTGTAAATGTAAATATGTAAATGAAACATGTAGTCTTTAAGAAATATAACTCAATAATCAGGAGTAAAAGTATGCTATTTGACAGACGTGATGACACGATGGTATGATGTGGCTGGATGTTACCGTTACAATCAAAACCACATAAATTCACACTCATTCGCATGCAGTGGCAATTTTGTGTAGCCACTCATAAGCTATGTTTGGAGGGAACAGGGGTCTATTGAAGGAAACCAGAGCACCCAGAAGGACTGTGAGAACTGTGTTAAATGCCACTGTAATGTGTCTGTCTGTGTTTTCCCCCTGTTTCTGCCTGCCGTCTCTCCCTGGTGTTAATTGTTGACCCTGCCCACCTATCTGTTACCATGGACACTAATTACATTTAATCTCTTCCCCAGGTGTTTTGTCTTAGTCCTTGTCTGTCTCTGGTTTGTGATTGGTTCTCGTTCACCATATATACTCTGTCTGTTCACTTCAATGTTGTTGGTCGTTTTTGGTGTTGGTGTGTGCATGTCCATGTTCCCGTTTCCTGTTTGTTCCGCGTTGCCTGCCTGTTTGTTTGTGTTTTGTTTAGTAAAAACCTCTAAACTGCATTTGGATCCTCACTCGTCTTTGTCTCACCGTGTCACATCGTGACAGCCACAAAGACACTAACTACAGTTGAAACCAGATATTTACATACACTTAAAAAAAAAACACAAAAACATTTATTTCTTTACTGTCATACATTAAATCAGAGTAAACATTTTCTGTTTTAAATCAATAAATATTAACATATTTTTTGCATTTGTTAAATGTCAGAATCGAGAATTTTTATTATCACTATCATCAAAGTCAGAAGTACTGTGTACGTACACTAAGTTTATCGTGCCTTTAAAAACAAAAAAACCTCCAGATGATTCCATTCTGAGCTTAAGAAGCTTCTGATAGGTTAATTGATTCCATTTGAGTTAATTGGTGGCACACCTGTGGATGCATATAAAGGAACACCTCAAACACGGATCTTTCTTTGACATCATGGGAAAATCAAGAGAAATCTACCAAGACATCAGAAAAAGAATTGTTGGCCTCCACAAGTGTGGCTCATCCTTAGGCACAATTTCCAGATGGATGAAGGTCCTACGTTCATCCGTTCAGACAATAATACGCAAGTATAAAAAACATGGGAATGGACAACCATCATACCGCTCAGGAAGGAGATGAATTCTGAGTCGCGTAGAGGAACGTGTTTTGGTGCGAAATGTGCAAATCAACCCCAGGACAACAGCAAAAGATCTTGTGAAGGTGCTGGCTGAAACTGGTAAGACCGTGTCATTATCCACAGTAAAAGGAATATTGTACCGCCATGAGCTAAAAGGTTACTCTGGGAGGAGAAAGCCATTACCTCAAAACCACCATAAAAAATCCAGACTATAGTTTGCAACTGCACATGGGGGGAAAAATCGTAATTTCTGGAGACATGTCCTGTGGTCTGACAAAACAAAAATGTAACTGTTTGGCCATAATGATGATAAACGGTAAATTTGGAGGAAAAAGGGTGAAGCTTTGAAGCCTCAGAACACCATCCCAACTGTGAAGTATGGGGTGGTAGTATTATGTTGTGGGGCTGCTTTGTTGCACTAGGGATTGGTGCACTTTACAAAATAGATGGCATCATGAGAAAAGAAAAGGCGAATGCGAGCAAGAAGGCCTACAAACCTGACCCAGTTACACCAGTTCTGTCAAGAGGAGTGGGCCAAAATTCCAGCAAACTATTGTAGAAAGCTTGTGGAAGGATACCCAAAACGTTTGGGGCAATTCCACCAAATAATAAGGAAGTGTATGTATACTTCTGACTTTGATGAAAGTGATAATAAAAATATATAAAAATTCTCCCTCACTCGATTCTGACATTTTAACAAATGCAAAAAATATGTTAATATTTATTCATGTAAAACAAAGTTTACTCTGATTTAATGTATGACAGTAAAGAAATAAGTTTTTGTGTTTTTTTGTTTTTTTTTTGAGACCCAATGAGACCCAATGCTATACCATGCAAACTGAACCAAAGTATTTGAGTAACCCTATGCCAAAACCACAAAACATTTTTTTTCTTTATGAATGAGCAACAGGTCGTACATTCACTATTGTGAAACATCAGAGACAAAAAAGTCAATTCCTCTTAATGCTTTTGCTGTGGTAGCTAAAAACTCTCATTTTCTTGCAGGCATTTCCTCCTCAAATGCAGTTTGTCATGTTACAGTAAAATTGCTAAGCACACAGACTTCTGTCCTGATGACTTTCCTGTGGCTCACTAAAACTATAGACTCATTACACATTATCAATCATTATATTATTTATTTATTTTGTGTGCTGTATTGAGTAGAGAAGACACATTTTACACCATCATGGCAAAGTGAGAGTGCCCCAAAAAACCACAGTATAAGACACATTATACACCATCATGGCCCATGGCAGAGTGAGGGTGCCCCAAAAAACCACAGTGAAAGACACATTTTATGCCAGACTACACGAAAGTGTCCCCCTGTCTTTAAGCGTTAAACATAATGACAATGTTGCACTCTGTACAGTTTAACAGTGACTTCAGCATTGCCCATGGCTGGGTAAATGATTGTAAAACACATGTTGACGTGACTTCAACAAGTTTCATTTCATCTTCAGTTTATATAAATAGTAAAAGTGATCTCTCTCTCTCACTCACTCACTCACTCACTCACTCACTCACTCACTCATTCATTTTCTACCGGTTATCCGAACTACCTCGGCTATCTCAGGCGACAAGGCAGGAACTACTATCTCAGGCGTCAAGGCAGGATACACCCTGGACGAAGTGCCAACCCATCGCAGGGCGCGCACACACACACACACTCATTCACACAATTTTCCAGAGATGCCAATCAACATACTATACATGTCTTTGGACCGGGGAGGAAACCGGAGTACCCGGAGGAAACCCCCGAAGCACGGGGAGAACATGCAAACTCCGCACACACAAGGCGGAGGCGGGAATCGAACCCCGACCCTGGAGGTGTGCAGCGAACGTGCTAATCACTAAACCACAGTGCCCCCGTAAAAGTGATCTACATATTTTACTATAATTAACAAATAATTGGGTAACACTTTACAATAAGGTTCATTATTTAACATGAACTAATAATGAACTGCACTTATAAAGCATTTATTTATCTTTGTTAATGTTAATTTAAACATTTACTAATACATTATTCAAATATTGTTAACATTAGTTAATGCACTGTGAACTAACATGAACAAACCATAAACAGCTGTATTTTTATGTTTTCGGAATACCTCCCGGAAAATACTTTTTGCAGGTCGGGATGTCTGAAAGAACCAGACTATCAGTTCTGTACCGAACAGATTAATGACAGAAACTTGCAGTGAAAGTGGAAAAGGACAAGAGGATGTTCAGTATTTAATATCTTGCAGGTAAAAGCTGATGGATTGTTTATGAAACATTTCCCAAAATGTACATTCAACATTCAAAGCCAGTTGTGCAAAAATAAGTGCACCCCTCCTACTTCTACAACTCATTAAGAGAGTAATTAGCAGCTCTGTATTGCTAAAGATTTCCTCTGTATCCCTGAAAAGTTTAATAGTTCAGTAGCACAGATGTTACAGTTCATCTCAGATGTTACAAGCAACATGTTTAATTTAAGGGGTGTGTAATTAAGCTATACAGGCTGAAGACACCAAGCAAGACTTTTAAAGGAAAAGTCAAGACTAAAGACACTAAACAGTCAGTATTTTAACTAATTTCTTAACTAAATTCACTGAGAAAACTCTGAATGTTATAACTGAAATAATAAAGTGATCTAGTATTTCCCATTAAAATATATGAATCCTATTTCTAGACATTTTTTCTCTTATCTTGCAATAGAACAGGACAATTTGAATAGTCATAATAAATTGATTTTAAGATTTTAAGATAAATGTGACTATAATCAAGATATATTCACTTTTGAAGCATTTTGCAAAACAGAGAGATAAAGAAAGAAATAGAAATAAAAAGGGTTGTTTTTTTTCATCAAGGAAGCATCTGCTTCTAGTCAAGCATAACCAATGAAACATTGTCACAGCTGAAGCAAGCAAAAAGTATACTCTTCCTCAATACATGAGGACGTGAGTTCCTGCACGTCTGTAATAATGTAGCTGCAGTTCCTTTACATGTTGAAACAAACCAAACCAAACCAAACTGAAATTTATAATGCACAAAGTGATGCCATAGGTTTTGAAGCAACTGCAGAGTCTTGCATGTTTTTCCTTCTCCTTTTTTTGTAAAATACAGTTTCTGAGAATATTTGCAGGCCGCCTTGGCTATGTAAAGCATTTACAGTATACAGGAGATTGATTTCTTATCTCCTGAAACAATGCCTTCATTTAGAATGTAAATGTTAACCAACTTGTTTGGTTTGGCTCTGTGTAATCAATGAGTTAAAGATTCACTATGGTTAATAAATAACTAAACATTACATTTAACAACACAATGAAAAATTGCTTAAAAGAACATTTCCCTCTTAATGCAATAATTACATCAAGGGTGGTGTTTTCAGTCATGTTCCACACAACATGTTTTGAATAATATATATCATATCGAGATTAAAGGAAACCTTCAACATTTCAAAAAACACGCTTTTAGTTTGCAAGTAAAAGGAGGAAACCTCTACACTCCACCTATTGTCACGTCACAGATTTCCTCTGTGAAAGTGGATCCTATAAATACCAGCATGTTGTTTTCCTCTGCTTTAATGCTGTGAGTCTTGTCTGTGTTTCAGGATGGCAGAACTATATGTGCAACACATAGAGCTTTTGGGCTTTGAGAAAAGGTTTTATCCAAGCCAGCATTATGTAAGTAAAGTGCGCTGTATTTTTGTAACATCTTTCAATATGTAGCATACGTCTAAATAGTTTTGACGAGGATGATTTCACAATTGTTTCTTGTTTATGTAACATACAAGGTGTACATGATCATGGTGAAATGGAGCGATCTGTCGGAAAAACTGATCTACAGAAAATATCCAGAAATTCATATTTTTCACGTAAGCCTGTTACTGCTCTTATTTCTCATATTTCCTTTATACAGTAAATAATTAACTGTAAAATATTTTTCACTCTTTGTACATAAAATATAACACATTAAATTCGACCTTTGTTGAATTTTTTGCTTATGTAGAAATCTCTGAAGGAGATGTTCCCAATCGAGGCAGGTGACATCGATCCTAAAGATCGTATAATTCCATCTTTGCCAGGTAAGAACAATTTGTAAGATTGCATTGTATTTTTCTAATCAAATTGCTTCTATTTCATTAGTTTATATCAAAGAGAGAGTTGCCTTCAAAACCAGCATTAATATCCAAATCATCTACTGCCATTACTTTAATAACAGAAATTCACAGATGTTGTAGCTCGGTTCAGTGTCAGACACTGTAAATGTGTCCTTATATTGTCACATCTGCTATTAGATCAGTGTATTTCAGCTAGAATAAGAATATTCACAGTGTGTTTGTAAAGTCCTTTAAGTTCAAAGCAAATTTTAAATCTTAAAAGTCCATGTGTATTTTGTGGATTTTGCAACTTTGGAAAGAACTTTCAATTCTGCCAAACACTACGTTGAATTTATGACTGCCCTGAAATCGAAACTTGCGGACTTTCCCACAGCTCGCACACCTGTCAGTCTGTATCGTGTGTGTTTTAACAAGATAGAAAAAGAGAAGTTGAAGTGCTTACCGAGTTGCAAAATACAAAAAAAAATAAAAAATACTTTGTAGATTCTACTTTGCAAAAAAACAAAAACATGTACTTTTGCAGCTCCAAAATGGCTCGACAGCCAGAAGTCAGCCGAGACTAGACAAGGGACTCTGTCGGAATACTTTCAAACACTGCTTAACCTGCATCCAAAGATCTCCCACTGTCAGCTAGTCAGAGACTTCTTTAAAGTACGGCCAGATGATGAGAGTCCACCAGCTGCTCACCTGTAAGTCTAAAGCAATTAATGACTTCATTAGTTCACAAAGAAAATTAATGTCTCATAGACTCATATGCTTTGTATTTGCAGACAAAAACGTAACGAGACCTTTGTCCTGTCCAGGGATAGAGCAAGGACAACCACCTCTGGTAATATTCTCAGACTCAGAACCCTAAAGACTTCTGCAGTTTGTCTCACTGGGGGAATTCTAAAGAGTTGATGTTAAAGAGTTGAGAATCTGTTTTTCTATGTCTACTTTATCCTCATCAGTTCGATGGTCTGATTTTTCTTGTAGAAATCACAGGTCCAATCATGCTGGAAACCTACAGAGTGATTGCAGATTACAGCAAAACCTCAAAATATGAGCTCAACCTGAAAGCAGGAGATTTAGTGGACATTGTAGAGAAAAGTTCCAATGGTGAGGAAAGAATGGATATCTCATACTACATTTGTCCAATTTTAAAAGATCAACAACAACAACAACAACAATATATATATATATATATATATATATATATATATATATATATATATATATATATATATATATATATATATACATTTATAAATTTATATTACATGGTAAATATATAAATTTATGTACCATGTAATATTATACGATGTGTGTGTTGTTTTTTTTTGTCTTTAGGTTGGTGGTTCTGCCAGTGTGAAACACAGAGAGGATGGGCTCCAGCCTCCTATCTAGAACCACTAGATCAACCTGAAGAGTCTGAGGAGGAGGAACCCAATTATGCAGGTCAGTTTGTTGTTAAGATTGTGATGGTCCTCTTTCATCAAATTGGATACAAACATTTCTTTTTTTTTTTGCAAAATAAATTTTATAATAACAAAATACAAGACCTAATGAGACACTGCAAAGCTCCTTTTTTTTTTACGATCGTGTGACTTTTATTGTAAGACTACAATCCAAAGGAAATGCATATAAGTACAAATAAGACTTGCTATACAAAAGAAATGGACCATATAAAAGCCAGTGAGGAAGTAACTATAAGGCAAAGTTTCACCATTTAGCTTTGTCATTTTTCACATTTATGGAGATTTGTGAATGCCATCAACAGTAAATCAACCACAAATGTACTTGGTAGTTTATTATTTATTGCCCTTTACCAGTCTACATTGGTAAATCTGAAGAACATTTGTTATCTAAGATTTGACCAGTTACAAATTTTAGTTTGGTTTTCTACATTATATACATTTTCTCACAGAATTACTGAAAGACTGTTAATTGAGAAGTATTGTAAGGTGATACTGATGCGAATAAATCATATCTGTTGATGCTTATATCCAACAGGAGAGCTGTACAAAACCACAAAAGCCTACAAAGCAGTGGAGGAAGATGAGATCAGCCTGGAGGTTGGAGAAATCGTTGAGGTCATCCATAAGCTACTGGATGGCTGGTGGGTGGTCAGGTATGAGACAATTCTTCCTTGGACTACTCTGGCTTATAATTGTGGAAATTACTAACTCTAGAAAGCAGAGATTGAGTTTCACACTTCACTCAATTTTGTCTGCTTGACAGGAAAGGAGAGGAGACAGGGCACTACCCCTCCATGTTCCTTTGGAGTACTGGAGAAAGAAAGGAAGTGGAGGCTGTAATTAGCCCTTCCAACAGGAACACTCCACCACCCAGGAGGTAGGATTGGCATGATTATCAATCTATATACCTTTAACTATTCAACTATCTAGTGTCCGGTTCTTCCGGTTTGTCACTTTGGGGAATAGATTCCATGCAGGATGCATCAATGTTCCAAGTAGAATATTTTCAAGAAGTTGATCACATAACCATCTAAAGAACCCTCAAAGAACCATTTGTGCCATAATTTGTATTACTAATATTCTAGAGTACACTCATAAAAATATTCCATCCACTAGCCTAATGGTTCTTCAGTGTCTCTTCTGAAGAATCATAAAATGTTTCATTTCTAAGCAATTTAAAAGCAATATAGAACCATATAATTCCATATAATAGAAATAATTGTCAGAGTCTTAGCTGCATGAAATTGTTTAATAATACCATGTTTCTCCTAAACTATCTTTTCGTCTTGCTCCACAGATCGACTATACGCAACGCCCAGAGCATCCATGCCAAAGGTCGCCAACGAATCAGCCAAGACACATACCGCAGACAGAGTCGCAAATTCTTACAGCAGCGAGGGAGACTCCCGTCCCAGCCGAGGAAAAACTCCAAATCTGTGGCAGAGGAAAATCCAGGTGAGTTTTACACAAACTGGTTTCTCAAAAGATTTTTATTTCACTTTTCATTACCTGTTTATTTCACATTTCAAGTGTTTGAATTGCATTTGTTCTATTTGTGAATAGAAGACAATGCAAAAGAAGCTGCCCTAAAAGAAAAGGCAAAGAAAACCCCAACCATACCTCCAAGGCCTAGCCATGAGCTCATTATGGAGCGCTGCACGGAGAACACACGCAAGAGAGTCAGCATCCATGCCAACTGAAGTGGCCTAGCCAATTAAATGCTCACAACCACACTTGAATGAAGAACGTAAAGCATGACTCTTGAGACTTTTCGTTGCAAGGAGGTTGTATGGCATGAAACAGTAGCATGATTTTATTTCTCTGCTCAAGCACATATGATTTGTTTTTGTGAATGCACAAAAAAAAAACAATGTTGTTTAAAGAACTGCAGGTCTGGCAGCTTAAAAATATTAGCAAAGCCCAGAGAAAACTTCTCTTCTGTGCTCCAGCTCTGTAAGTAAAGAGGATTGTAGCAGCTTTAAGCTTTGTGTAGGACTAAATTCATATGTTGTTTTCAATAAGCTATAGTTTTTTCATTGTACTTTTTAATTTTTTAATAAATTAAATTATAAAATTATATACATGTCCTTTGTCATTCATTGTATGCAGTGCCTTGGGGACATTAAACTGTTAAAGCCGTTGTGGTACAATCGCTGTACTTAAACTTTGCAAACTGTACATTACACAAACCAATTTGATATATCTTATTGTTCAAAATAAATGACTGATATAAGACAAACATTTACATTTAGAGGGTTATTTCTTCTCTGTTTGGAAGCAACTCTGTAACTTGCTTTATCTATTAATGTATCAGCAATTAACTTCTGGTGGTCTAGAAGCCACACTCTCATTGCCATGGCCAAGGTTTGCTTCCTGGACAGGAAGTTAACACTGCCACTGAAGACTTCACTCTCAGTACTGGTCCCAAGCTAGGATCAAACAGGAGGGTCGTGTCAGGAAGGGCATCCTGCATCCAACCAGTCTCAACCCTGTACCGTTAAATAAATGTTTGACTATGAGCATTTATATAAATAATGAGACAGACAATTAAAACATATATTATATTAAATAGATTGAGTGCATAATTGTATCTAATTTTATTTATAGCATATACCATTCTGTAAATTTCAGTTAATAGCCATCTGAATATTATATTCATAGTATATATATATTCATCCGTAGCACATATATTCATCTGTATATTATGTTCATAGTACATACATATCTGTAAATTAATTCTACATTAACACTTTATTTAACTCATTTAAATCTTGTAAAATCTGTATATCCTGCACTTGCTGCCATTGCACTCTGGTTAGACTCAAACTGCATTTCGTTGCCTTGTACTTGTACATGTGTAATGACAATAAAGTTGAATCTAATCTAATCTAATGGAGTTTATAGGTTATGCATAATTACAGGGTAGGTCTGTTTATTTCTGTTACAACCCTAAAGTTGATTATTTTCCTATAACTATTTACAGTCCACGTTTGTCAAACCTACACAATTTCTAAGGACCACAATTGTTGCGTTTTAATCTACTTAGAAAACAGAGTTCAGACGCCCTCTATCGGTCAATTACAACATTACAAACTTTTCTACTCCGAGCCCCTACGCGTCCAGTTCACAATCTCACCGCTGATTGGATCATAAATCATGACGTCAGTCTGCTACTCGCCAATCCAAACGCAGGAAGCCAAGTGTCATGGCAGCCTCCTGTGAGAGAGCATGACTCAAAATATAGTACCAGTAAACAGTATAAACTTATACTAATATATTATTAAGGGTTATGAAAAGAATAAATATATATAGCGATATCGTTGATGAGCACAAGATGTCAACTTTTATTTATATAATGTAACATTACTAAGCTATTATTAGTATTATTATAATAATATAGACCTATAGATAGATACTCCATGTAGCTTGCTAGCTCTGGTGAATATCGCCATGGCGTTCATTTGTTCTCGTTTTCGTGTTCGATCGGGAGTTGTTTTGAGCTACCGTTTATTTTCCTCTGTAGCGAAAAGCAGAGACAGAGAAGCCCGAGACGAAGTGCCCGTGTTCCGCTATGTGGGAGAACGCAGGAAGCCCAGTGAGAAAGTGTTCGTGTGGGGCTTCAGCTACACCGGAGCGCTCGGCATTCCCAGTTTTGTGGTTCCCGACAGCGGCAGGAAAAAGCCGAGAAAATACCAACTGACCCCTTACCGCCTCGACACGGAGCAAAAGGTATTGCTTAAAAGATAAAAAAAAAAAAACAACCACAACAAATGTGCCGCTTGAACCGGAAATAATAAAAATCCATCATTAACACAAAACTCGTAGTTGAAACGTCTTGTCTCATGACTCGTCCATTTTGAGTTAATTACAAACATCCCCCCATCCTGTGAGAAATTTGGACCGCTCCATGAGCCGCACGTTCAACCGGAAGCTGCGTCATTTCAGTTTCTTACGTCACAGAAAGAAGAAAAGTATTTTCGCTCATTTTTCTGTTATTTGGAACGATTTCTTGATCGTAACCAATGAGCACTAAAGTTGTTACTCAGGTTGTAGGTTTAAAGTAAACTGGAAGTCATTTTTAATTGCACTCATCAGAATGTCCTTAATCACCTCATATTAGGATGGGAATAATGGGATTAATCAGGATTTTTTCCCACGCTGTTATTTTAAATTTCATAACGCAACCAATATCAGAAATGATGCTTTAAAAACTTTTATTTAAGAAATTATTAAAAAATTCAGTCACTGACATTATATGAGCTTTTAAAACAGATAGATAGATTGATAGATAAATAGAAAGAGATTGATAGATAGATAGAGATAGATAGACAGACAGATAAATAGATAGAGCTCGATCGAGATATATAGATAGACAGACAGATAGATAGATAGACAGATAGATAGAGATAGATAGATAGATAGACATAGATAGATAGATAGATAGATAGATAGATAGATAGATAGATAGATAGATAGATAGAGAGAGATCAATCGATATAGATAGAGATTAATTGAGATAGATAGTCAGAAGACAGATAAATAGATAGACAGACAGACAGATAGATGCAGATAGATAGAGAGAGCGATCAATATAGATAGAGATCGGTCAAGACAGACAGACAGATAGATAGATAGATAGATAGATAGATAGATAGATAGATAGAAAGAGAGATCGATCGAGATAGATAGATAGACAGATAATAGATAAATAGATAGATTGAGCTAATTAGATAGATACAGACAGCTAAATAGATAGATAGATAGATAGATAGATAGATAGATAGATAGATAGATAGATAGATAGATAGATAGAGAGCGATCGAGATAGATAGATAGATAGATAGATACATATCTGTTATATATGTATTTAGTTAAATTCTGATATTTAAATGTAGTGTTTTTATGGGTGTCTGTGCAGCTGCTATTATGATGGGTTTTTTCCCCCAGATCTCTTCAGCAGCCTGTGGTTATGGCTTCACATTATTGGCATCGAAAACCAAAGACATCACCAAAGTGTGGGGTATGGGCCTCAACAAAGATTCCCAGCTGGGCTTCCAACGCACCCAACACGACCGGCGTATGTTTTTCCTCACTACACCACAGCTGAGCTCTGTCTGTTAGTGAGTGTATGTGTGCGTATGCCCATGTGGCTGTAGTTAAGCAAAAAATCAGAAAGTCAAATAAAAATAGACAGTTTTAGTGGAAAGAGATACAAAGAACTTTTCATAAGCGAATGATGCTTATAAGCAAATGATAGCTGTTTTAATGTCACTTGAGGAACCTGAGGACATTCCACAATTTTTAATGTAGTTGATTTTTTAATCAAAATTATTTTCTGTGGTATAAGAAAGAGGAATTAAACACGTCAGGCTTTTGTTTCTGGAAAAGAGTCAGCATTGGTGTGGGAAGCACTTCACATGATGTTATTTTCCTCCATTTTAAAACCATTTATGTAATATTAAATTAAATATTAAATGTAAAAATAAATGCAACAAAAACACAGGAACATATACGATAGAAAGCTTAATATTGCATCTGTTTCTCCTTCTGTTAAGGGATTATTTTAGGCCTTTTATGAGATGCAGAGAAGTTTATTCAGATGAATGATTTATTTACTGTAATAAAGCCCACTGGTTGAACTGTGTGTGTCTCAGCTTCACTGAAACTGAATTCTGCCTTTAGGGTTTGATATCGTTCTGCATTTAACATGTAAAAACTGTCGTTAATACGATTGTGCTAAATTCCCCCTAGGGGAATTATCCAAACCAGCGTAGAGTAAGAAGAGATGAATCAGAGTTGACTCATGTTGGAAAATCAGCTGTGACTCCCTTTGTTCCAGATTGCACATAACCTTGATGTGTGCAGATTATTATTTATTTAGTATTTATTTATTTTTAGAAAAGCTTGGATCCAAGGTAAAGATTTTTACATCCATTGGGAACAATTCTCCATAAAATATACAAAGCACAAACTGTGTGTTTGCTTTGTCATCACATATATTTCCCTCCAAAAGTATTGGGGAAAACTGGGAAGTTTCTCTTGTTTTTACTCCACAATAAATAAGACATTTGGGTTTGAGATCACAAGATGAACACGATGACATAACAAATCCAAATTCCACATTTTGTTTTTCTAATATTTCTATCATGATGTTTTCGGCAAGTTAGAAGTATATTAGATACATTAATTCGTCAGCTTGTTTCTTTGTTTATTTGATTGGTCTTGTAGATAAAAGTTATGAATATGTCCTGGAGCCATCTGCTGTGTCTCTGCCGCTGGAGAACCCTCAGGAGACACGCGTCCTCCAGGTTTCTTGTGGTCGAGCTCACTCTTTAGTGCTCACAGACTCTGAAGGAGGTAAGAGAGAGCTGGATATTAGCTATAGAATTACATGGATGGATGGATGTATGGATGGAGGGATGGTTGTATGGATGGATGAATTGATCTGATCCCACATTTGTCCTGTTAGCCTTTGTATGTGAGCACAGATTCTCTTTAAACTAAAGCATACATTAGACTTCTTGTACGTTTTTACTTTAATTAACAACCCTTAAACCTATTTTAAGAATTAAATAAAATATATATATATATATTTGTTTTCTTCTCACTCCAGTGTTCAGCATGGGTAATAATGCCTATGGCCAGTGCGGAAGGAAAATTATTGAGGATGAAGTTTACAGGTTGGTGTCGTGCTTTTCAACCATAAGAACTGCATCAGCCAACATCACAGAACATACGTCAATGTCACAAGTGATGTTGTTCAATCTAGCTAACTGAGGAATTGCGTTTTGTTTTATTTATTTATTTTAGTTTCGATTTTTGATGCCAAGAAGCCGTAAAAAAAAAATAAAAGTAGCATGTAATTTTTTTTCTAAACATGGCTTGTCTGAATGTGACTCCTAGTAACCTTTCTCTAATTCAGCCTCATTTGTTTTCACATGGGGTTTTGTTTAGGAACCTCTACATTACTGTAAAGAAGTGTATAGATAGAAAGTTAGGTCATTGTGTTCATCATATTCATGTTTTGAATGGATGTGTTCTCCATGTGTGTCAAATCGCACATGTCAGGTTATTGTAATCATGTATTAGTATTCTATACAACTAGAGAAAAAAATGTGTTAATCCTCTGAGATTTTCAGCAGTTCTATTCAATTCAAGTTTATTTGTATAGCGCTTTTTACAATGGACATTGTCTCAAAGCAGCTTTACAGAACATAAACATAGAACAGAAGGTAAACATAAGGAGAAATATAGAGAATTAATATAATAAAAATTCAGGATATATATAGTTCACTGTGTGTGTGTATGTATGTATGTATGTATGTATGTATGTGTGTATGTATGTGTGTATGTATATGTATTTATCACCAATGAGCAAGTCTGAGGTGACTCAGGCAGCAGTGGCGAGGAAAAACTCCCTTAAATTGGTAAAGGAAGAAACCTTGAGAGGAACCCGACTCAAAGGGGAACCTCATCCTCATATGAGTGACACTGGGGGGTGTGATTACAAATATACAGTCAAACAAATGTTGTATTGGTGTAATTATCACATGGAGTTCACATCTCCTCGTAGCATCACAGAGTCCAACTGGATTCTCATAGAGTTGGCCTCATCTCAGTGATGAAATCTTCTTCGCATGGAAGACGATCGGTCTGTCTGAAATATAAGCTATGTTGTGCAAAATCTAGCAGAAAATCAGGTTTTAAAGTGTATCTGGATAGAAACTACACTAGCAGCATGTAGACCACTCATGTCCTTTGTGTTTTGCGGATATTCTGTATTAAACAGTATACCCTGGGGTGAAGAAACGTTTATTTGCATTGAAATTCATTAGTGATGATCATAAATCCATAATAGTTGGTAAAAATTTCCCAAGTACCCCCTGACCCCCCCATCTACATCTCAGCAACCGAGCATGGGGTAATGACCATGAGATACTTTACTCTCTAAACAGCACATTTTTTCCTGGTAAATATGTGAAGTTATGGATTAAACAAAAGTTTTAAGGATTGAAATGTCCTCTTGGAGTAATTTTGTTAAGATGTCCATGAATGTTTGAAAGATCATGTTGAAAATGTGCTTATTTCCTGTCCTCTTTGCAGTGCCAGCCATGTCGTCCACAAGATAGAGGGATTTGATAGTCGAGTTATTCAGGTGGGTGAATGCGTCCGTACCGGAGGTTTTATCAGCAGAACCTATTTCTTTTTATTAAACTATTATGGAAAAAGGAATGATTCAAATCAATAAACTCTGTTAAAAGGACACAGTGGGGAATTATTTCTTTGAAAGGAGCCATGATCTGCCTTGAGTGTGTTTCATGATTTTTACTTGTCCAATCTTTTAAGGCCAAAAAGCTCCATTTGTACTTTGAGTCCACATCACTCACTTCCAAAATGCCTCTGAATTGTCTCAATATACAGTATTTTTGCGTACTTAAGAGTTTCATTTATGTAATGAGGTCTCAGGTGAGGTTTCTGGTCACTCTTCCATGCCGATCATGTTTGTAGAAGCACAGCACGACAGAGCTAAATCTTCCCACAGGTCTGTCTGAGACTTTATGTGGTTTTCCCGGATCTTGCCTTGAGTTACGTACTTCCCCATAAATGCCATCACATTTTTAACGGCGGAAATTGTGAGCATTTTTTTGGGGAATAATAGGTGCCTGTGTTTACGTTTGAAGAGTCCGAAAAGGTATTACAGTGTAGGCTTCTTTAATCTAATGATCATTTTTGACCTGCTTTAGAAGTAAGGCTTATGGAGCTAATTAAGGTCTGAAACTTTAAAGCTGGAAGTGTGCTCAAAGGTATCTATATACAATATGCTTAACATTTGAAGGATTTTTTTTTATATATAGTTTACTGCAGAGGTTGCCTTTTTTGGAGAAATAACATTTGGCTTGGGTGCAAAAACTTTTGCATTGAACTAAACATAATAGTGTTCCTAATCATACACTGTAAATCATTTGTTTGTTAAATTAACTGTCATGTCCTCTAGGTGGTGTGTGGGCAGGACCACAGTTTATTTCTGAATGAATCAGGATCTGTGTATGCTTGTGGCTGGGGGGCAGATGGACAGACAGGTCAGTGTTCTTCATCTTGCTACTTCCTTTTTCTCAGAGGCTTTCTCAGACACCTGCCCCACTGAAGCTTGACTTCCTGTCTACACTTGCCTGGGATTGTAATTAAGTGAGTTGTCAGTGATATGAAACCAGCAGGACTCAATCGGCTGTTGCGTTACTCCTCAGGTCTCGGCCATCATAACAAGTCTGCGTTACCTGTCCGAGTCGGTGGTGACCTGGAAGGGGTCAGAGTTCAGCAGGTGACCACGTATGGAGATTGCAGCCTGGCCGTGTCCGAAGAAGGTCATGTATTTGGCTGGGGCAACTCAGAGTACCGACAACTCGCCTCCGTCACAGACACCACACAGGTTCGAAGGCAAACAAACAGCTTTTTAAACATGCAGTTTGTATTGTTTACTAATAATTATAAAGGTAGCTCCAACTCGCAAAGTATCTTCCAATAGAGCTTTTCATGTTATGTTCAGTCCTGAAGACTTTCCAATGGTGGAAAAAAGAATACTCATACTGGAGACTCCTTACAAGTTAAAGAAAGGTTACAGAAAACATTAGAATAAAAGAACATTTTTATATGTGTTTATTATCCTTGGGTTAGATAGAGAATCCCTGTGTACTATTACATGATTTTTAAGAAATATGAACCCTCACTGCACACCTCTGTAATTTCCCCCACATTTTGTAGGTCAGCTCTCCACGTCTGCTTCCTCTGAAAGGAGTAGGTAAGGTGACACAGGCAGCATGTGGAGGAACACAGGTCGCTGTACTCAACGGTGAGCACCCTGCTTTTGCATGGAAACGACACGTTTGTTTTGCTGACCGTCGTTAAGCTAATCACCTGTTTGCGTGTTTGGAGATGTTTGGATGTTTTGAATCCACCGAAGTGATTTATCTCTGTATTGTGTCCTGGATTGTTCGAAAACTTCCCAGGTTCTCATGATTACATAGCAGATGTTTGTTTGCAGAGGATGGAGAAGTGTTTGTGTGGGGATATGGAATCCTGGGAAAAGGGCCTAATCTCTCTGAAGCAGAGACCCCAGAGAAAGTGCCGTCGACACTTTTTGGAAAATCTGAATTCAACCCAATGGTTAAAGTGTCTCACATCCGCTGTGGCCTCAACCACTTTGCAGCCATCACAGGTGAGGCTTAGCATGTAGTCCTAGTCGAGCATTTGCAATGGTTTGCATAAAATGTTGCGTCCAAAATGATTGGAACACGTTGGAGACGGATATCGTTTTATTAGAAAATAATCAACAGTGTGATGTGATGCGTCTTGACGATGATCAGAGTTAGTTACTGCTTTCGTCCTTATTCTCTCCTGAAGTGTTTTATTCCTTTTGCACCACAGCAATTTATGATGTGTTATTAAGTTATTTTTGGGGATTTAGTAAGAGCTCTGTTTGATGATTTATTTATTTTTCCAGATTGCGGTGAGCTGTTTGTCTGGGGCAAGAACGTGCGAGGATGTCTTGGCATCGGGAAACGGGACGATCAGTATTTTCCATGGCGGGTTCGTATGCTGCAGACCGACCGCAAACCTCTTCGCTCTTATCATTCTCAAACCTGATACACTACATATGTGCTAGTAGAGAAAGACTTGAAATTTCACTCAATATTAAGTCTGATTTAAAATAAATCAGGACTTAAAATGAGTTGGATTTCAGTGTGAGACATGTTTTTCCCCAGAGTTTAAACATAACACCATAACACCTTCAAATTTTAGCTGCTTATGAACAAGCACTTGGGGCATCTGAGAGAAGGACTACTTTCATATGAGCTTCATATTAACCACCACTGTTGAGAGACATAAAGACATACAATGCTCAACATGGACACAACAAAATAGGAGCAAATGTTTTGACACGTGCACGGTTTTTGCAGGTGACTGTACCAGGTCACGTGGTGGACGTCGCATGTGGCGTGGATCATATGGTTGCGCTGGTCAAGTCTCTCATTTGAGCTGAAGCTGTGGAGGACCTCACACCGCTTCCTGTTTAGAAACTTGCTCTAAGTCTTCCCACTTCAACTAAGATTTATTGTGAGTAGGACAAACGACACCTCACGGATTTGAAAAAACCAAGACGCCTGGAAATCTGTTTGCATTCAGTAATAACGTTAAACTGCTTATGCACCTGAGTATCTCCTGTACGAGCAAAACCAGGCTGGAAGTTTTTTTTTGTTAAGACACTTTATTATTGTATTTTTTGGAGTGAGCCATTTAAAAAATGAAAATGTGATGATCCTTTAACATTATGTGAGTGACTCAAGTCTCTTGCGTCAGCACCGAGAAACCCAACATCTGTTCTGCTTGGCTTCGCTGTACAATGACTCAAGTCTGTTCTGCAAAAAAAATTGTCTTAACCTAGTGCGGGATTGGAAAAAAGTAAAAATATATTCAGCCAATCAAAACAAAGAGGCTACTTTATTGAACGCCTCACGCTAGTTAGGAACACTGAAAGAAAAAAGAGATTTGTTAAACACATTTATAGCAAAGTTCCTTAATAACATTAATTTAAAAATTTAACCCTGAATAACTACATTTTCTTTTAAACTGTACAATAAAAAAAAGGAATGAATAAAAAACCAACAATAAATTGTTTTATTCACTGTTTTTGTCCACTAGCAACTGTCACATTCTCTGACACATGAGGTACTTTTACCTCAGCGGATTTGGGTCGAGGGAAGGGAGATGAGGGGAGGGAGATTTAAAGGGGGTAATTAAATAGCTAGCAATTAAATACCCTATGATAGTTCTAACCTGATTGACTGAAACAGACGTAGAAGTCATTTACTTTCTAACAGTATCAGTCTTCCAAATTAATGGAGTTTATCATTATAAATCAGATGAGAATTCAAACCCCCCCTCCCTTAATGCACAAGTTGGTATCACCCAACTCCAGCCTCAGCGCACAGCACAACTTGATTCCCAAGAAGTAGTAGCATTGAAGATGTTAAGAACTGTTAAACAGCATTATCCAGTAATGCCGCACATAAATCGTAGCCTTTCTGTATTTTATTTTTAAAAGATATCAGAACACGTATCAGTTCGAACTTAAAACAAACGTTTAAATCGAATCTTTATTCTTTTAAAAACTAGCCGTCCAATTACAGAGAAATTTCCCAAAAGCTTCTTAAATGTTGCATTTAAATTCGAATTCATACTGAAAATGGAATGACATTTGTATTATTTCAGTAATAGTCCATAGAATGTTCTGGATTAAACGCTAAACAATCAGGAAAAGATTTTACAAAACTCTGCCGACTTTTCTTCCAAGTCTTAAGAACATCTTCAGTGACAAATATAAAAAATTTTAAACGCTAATCTGCATATTTGATTTGATGCATGAATAAATTCAGTGCGTTTAAAAAGTTCTAATACGATAAATCAGTGATAAACATTGATGTACATCTCTAAAGCACCCTGCCTTAAAGCTCAGCCTAAAAGGATCAGAATTTAAATCCTTGCTGTTTTGTTGTAAAGGAAATGCAGATAAGATCAACAGAACAGCACTGTTAATAAAGCTAGAAGATGAAAGCACATATTAGTGTTTTTAAAGCTTAATGTAAACTATTCAGCACAAAAGGAAGTGCATTTTGCTGCCTGTATATGCTCACCGAGTGAAAAACAGGGGATATGGAGAAAGCTGCAGACGGCGAGCAGAAGAAACCTCGTATACTAAATGAGCAAAGTGGTTCTATATGCTGCACCGCCTCTGATTACGGGACAACGTGGCTCCAGCCCATTTCCTCACGCAAACACAACCGAACCATAGACATACTAATGCAGAGTGAAAAAACATGCTTTTTAAATTCCCTCATGAAAGAGGCATAAAAGCGACTTTCATCGAAATAAACTTTTGAGCTCATCAGGATGGAGGTCTGTACTGGATCAGGCCATGGCAGTCTTCCTGATAGATTGCTGGTGGTTGTGAATTTAGGAGAAACGAACCAGTGTGACACGAATCCTGCAGTTGGCAAGCGCTCATTCATTTCTATGGCAACTCCATGGAAATAAAAAAAGAAAAAAGAAAAAAAAAAGAAAAGCTTGAGCAGAAAGGGGAAGAAAAAAAAAAAAAAAAAGCAGGCCAGGACAATTTATCAGAGAAACACTACAATACTTGAGAAGTTGTTTTTTCTTTTCTTTAATGGTCAGAGAAGAAATGGGTCACCCTTTTATTTACTTATTAACACTGATAAATACATGGTTTCTGCTAATCAGATCTAACAGGAAAAAAAAGAAAAAGCCAGTGGGGAAACAAAAAAATTCCAATCTGTGTGTTACGACCAACATACGTGACCCCTTTAAAAACAGATTCCTTCCGAAGTAATTATTCTTCCCCACTTTTTTTCACATCAGTAAGAACAGTAAGATCTTTAGGATAGACCTTAAATAAAGTGCAGACTGGGTGAGCGAGCTGAAGGCCTAAACTAAACACCAGTGTCCTTAACACTTAGACCCCCGACTAACATTCAATGAAGGACCGTAATTCCTCAGGTCTTGTCGTTTGGGGGGAGGGGGGGGTTTAGTTTTTTTTTTAGTTAAAAACTAAAAGTAGCTAAAAAGTATTGCATGCCGTTTCGAAAACCTGAGACGGCTTCACGTGTGAAAGGGGGGGGAAATATATAGTGTACAGTAAATTGCACTTTTTTTTTTTATAAACTCCATTCAGAAAAAGAACAAGAGCAGGGTGATGTGTTCGATTCCAACCTGATAAAATCTCCACCTCGGACTGACGCCGACTCGGGAGCCGGAGCACAGAAACCCATTGATTGTAGTTTGGATACAAGCAAAAAAAACAAAACAATAACTTATTCATAACTCAGTGACTTGGCATCGAAAACAAGAACATGGGGTGTAGGTGAAACAGGGGCAAATGGGAAAACAAAACCGGTTTCACAAACAGAACTTCGTGTGTGTTGATTTGAAATTGAACTTGTGATCACATCCATATGTATATTTCATATTTAAAACAATAGGCTTTCAAACTACACGCCAAAAAAAAAAATCAAATCAATCACACTTGAGGAGTCAGTTTAGGCCTAAAGTGACTTGGCACAGTAAGAGAAGCCGGATGGTCAATGAAACAGACCTTTACACTAAAACGTTCGTGGCATACATTCTCATTCTTGGCCTTCTGTTAAAAGAAGACCGGTTACTAATACATTGTGGTTATTTGCAGTGAATCGAAGATAGTCTTAGTAGGGAGGGATAGGGGGTCGAAAAAAAAAACAACAACCCACGTCTTAGTAGGCCTTGTTGTCATGGTGAAATGCGGTCTGGAGAAAAAGAAAGTTGACAAAAGAAAAAAAAAGAAGGGAGGGGTGTGTGTGTGTGTGAGGGGGGGCAATAATGCAGAAGTGGAAAAAAGGAGAAAAATCTAACACTGCAGTCACACAAGCTGAGGGTCCCTGTAGAAAAGGGTGCACTGTAGGGCTGGAGGACGAGGGACAGGTGTTGGCACAATCAGCCTAATGAAAGTGGGAGAGTGCAACTAAAGCAATCCATCTCTCTCTCTCTCTCTCTCTCTCTCTCTCTCTCTCTCTCAAACACACACTCACACCTTTCATTCTCACCCCTGGCTCTGGTTACTACCCCCCACCCCCCCACCCCCACAGTCTTCAAAAAGCTCTTGGCACTTTTGAAAATGATAATCTAGCAGGGACTCAGAGAGGCTCGTGTCCGAGCTCACTGTCCTGTGCTCTCGTTGGTCCTCAAGGCTCCGATCACACTCTGGATGTTCTCCTCTGGAACCTGCAGGAAAGCAAGATGACAGACGTCGTTTTCAATGAACTAGTGTAGACGATGGGGTTAGATGAAGGCGATCATCAGTTAAGCAAACCTTACAAACTGAGTCACAATAGAGTGTAACACGCTCCGTGGAATGAGAGAGTGCGATCTGTGCTCTTTTAAAAAAAGAAAGAAAAAAGAATACATCCTACCAGAGCATGGTCAAACTTGAAGGTGCTGATGTAGTAGGCTGGAATGTCAGCTGTCGCCAAAGGTTCAGATATTTGGGCCACAATGCCACATTCGTCTGAAGAGAAGACAGAAATAAATCATGTGCTTCACACATAAGCTATTCTGCTCGCTCAGTGTTTCAGCAGATCAAATCAGGGCTTTGGTTGTTGCGTTGTCAACAGGTTTGCTGGTAAAAACTCACCAAATCCTAAAGGCTGTCCTCCGATGCGAACCATTTTCCACAGCTCTCCTGAAGCGCTGGTGAAGAGGACGTTGTTGGGGAACCTAGCAAAACGGGCAGAAAGTCAGCAGACATGCAACTAAAACAATATAAAAGCACTTTTTTTTTTAAACTCATGATGTCTATAAGTCAATTTCTAACCAGGTGCAAGTTTTCACATTTCAGTGCAATCAAACCTCCCGCTCACACAAATACCTTCTCTCTCTCTCTCTCTCTCTCTCTCTCTCTCCTACACACACACACACACACACACACACACACTTATTTAAAGGTATACAGATGTGAGAGACTAGACTAACCTTCGGGTGGTCTGCTCATCCATAACCAGGGAGATGTAACCCTCGATCAGGGAGAAGGAGAAGAACCGGATGTGTCCTGAATCCTCGTTCTGCGCTCCTGCTTCCTTCCCTCTGTCACGAAAAAACAGCAAAAATAATTCGGCCAAGAAACCTATTACTACACAACACACATCAAGCGTCTCTCACCGCAGTGCAGCGAGGTCAAGACTTTGACTCCAAAATACTGACAAGTACCGAGACGTGTATCAGAAAAACGGCTCTGAGCGTTTCTCCGGCTAAGGGCACCGATGGAATGCACAGGCCATGTCTGAGTGCTTTTACGACTGCCTAGAAGCTTACACGACGAGGTCTGTAATTAATTTGGCAGTGATGTGGTTGTGTTGCTCTGGCTGTGGAATCAAGCACTCTGAACTTGAAATGACACGGTGCGAACAAGGTCAGAGTGCAGAACGTCGGCTTTAATTTGATTTATGGTTGTGTCGGGTGAGCCGTGTTGGGATTTATTTAGACTGGGAGCGAGTGTGCAGAGGGAGTCAGTGGGAATAATTATACATGGGTGGTAATGCCGTCATCCGGTTCAGCAAGTTCTTACACATGGATTCGGTGAAGCCATCTATCAGTGCTGCTCTCCTATCAGGCTAGCAGATGGCTCTCAGGGTCAGCCATATGCGAGAGAATGCGAGGCTCTTACCCTCCTGAGTAGAACATGACGTCCATGAGCAGGGTGGCTACAGAGGGCAGTGTGTCTGGGTCCAGACTCGTCACGCAGAACATGTTACTGGGACTGGAGAGAGGGTGAATGATGGGTCGAGGGACTATGAGAGAGAGAGAGAGAGAGAGAGAGAGATATGGAAGGATGGAAAATCCTAATTAGGGATGCATACGTTAGCCACTGGTGCCACAAATGAACTCTTGTGTCTTATAAAGAACTTCTTACCAAGTTTAGGCTTGACAAAACCGTTGGTGACTCCGGAGCAGTTGGCAGCTACCGTCTCTCCATTGACTACCCTGAGAAGGGTGAACTCGGAGGACAGTGTGTGCATGACCATGGGGAGATCCCGCTCTCTGACCTGGACACAAACGCAAGAGAGATTTGCTTTAGAACGTCCAAAGGACATTTGACATGTTCTTCTTTGTAATGAACTGTAATGGGGATGTGTGAATGAGAGAAAGATGAGGGCGGGTTACTGGTTCCCAGCCTTAAACTTCAGGATCAAGCTTTGAAACGTATTCCATAGAAAAGTAACCAAATTTGATTGGAATGTACTTGCACTCCTTTGCATATTGACATTGTACAAACACCGGCATTGTTACTTTTAAAGTAGCAGAATTTTGCCTTGATAGCTGAGCTGCCAACAATGATATTCATTCATTCCTCTTCAATAGTGACTTAGAATCACCGACGTTCAAGTTTCTGGGCGATAGGTGGATACCAAAGAACCCGAAGCAAAACAACTCTACTTGGGGGGTGGGGGGTGGGGACATGCAAAACTCAACCAACAGTAGAGTCTGAGCTCTGCAAGTCGCTCTGGATAAATGTAAATGTGCAGGTGGATAAACAACACATGAGCCAGTGACTAAAGCATTAACACACATTATGCCAGCCTGTGTGCTTGCCAAGATGTTTCAGCTTCTCATAACCCTGGGGAACTTGGTTTCAGTGAAAGCTTTACGATCCAGGGCTCCTGGGGGTACATCCTGGGCTCAGATTACTTGCTGTATTGAGTTTTACCACTGACACTTTTATCTAATGTGAGGCTTTGATTTCATGACCTTCCAGTGTGAAGCATAAAGCCTTAACCTCTGAGCTTCACATGGACTCGAAGGTTTCCCATAAATTTGGTGTGAAGGTGTGAATGTGTGATAAACAGGGGTTCCTGCCTTTCAACCAGTGCTCCCTGTGACCGAGACCCTGATAAAGGCTGTAGTGAAGATGAACGAATGAACGAACGAACATCGACGGCTAGTGACGGGTTTCATTAAATTTAAAGACAATTGCATATACAGAGTTTGACTCTGCTGGTACTACATTTGTCCCGAGACAGAATTTCCACCTGTTCTCATGCTGCTTTTTGTCAGTATTGTCCAGTCAAGGTTGTCAACCCACAACCAAGTCGTGTGTCCAGAAATTAATTGGATTTGTGTGTCCAGATGGAAGTTGGAATGCATCCGAGAAAGTGTAGAAATCCGTTCCTATCGAGTTGGAGCTGCCTGTCTATCGAAGCTAGAGCTGTGTGCATCTTTCCTCGTCTCGTGTTATCGGAAATAGCTTGGATATGCAAATCGGTTGGAAGATATTAGAGAAAAACTAATTTGTACAAACGCATAAGAGCAGTAAACCTCAGCCATTAAATGAAAACAAGGTGAAAGGTTAAAGGGATAGATGCTAGCATGTTTATTCTAGTGGTGCTAGCTGTTCTTCAATGTTTACCGCAAAACACATCATATCACAAGTTTACACCCTGCAGTCATCACTGGGACTGGAAGACGGGTTTAGATTAAACAGCTAGAAAAAATAAAAAGCAATCACTTGGGACAAAAAGGCACTCAGTAGTCCTACACTATGTATAAATGTGTTAGTTACACCTCTTTGACAAAACAGTTTCCTCCTGTAACCTGAGCTTCAGCTGTCACCTTTAGTTGCCGCCTTCCTTTCCAGCGATCGCTAAACTTGACTGTGTAGTGAATATTTACAGGAAAGAGCTGTGCCTGTATGAAAACAAGAGTGTCTGCTCGCTGCATAACCCGAGAAACCTGCACGCGTTTGCATTTGAAATGACGGCAACGACTCTCAAACCTGTTATGGAGTGAAAGAAGAAAAACGCATGCATGGACGTCTCGAGCAAACAGTTGGACTAAAATTCAAAGATTTCCTACAGAGACCATGCTAAACGGGGGGGGGGGGGAGATCCCTGTGGGGCTCCTTTCTGTACGAGGTACTTTGTCTGCATCGTTAAAGCGATACTGTACATATCCTTGACTGCGCCATCTGACTATCATTAACTTATGTAAAGCAAATATTTTCAAAAGAGGAGGGGGAAAAAAAAAGAAAAAGAGAGAGGCTCACGAGAGAGAATGCAGTTTTGCAAACAACAGAAAACTAGGGCAGACCTGAATCACTGAGATACATCAACAAATAATAAAACAAGTGAGAAACATGGGGGTCGGGTTTGTCTCGCAACCTTGATGAGTGGGATAAAGGGGTTCGCTTGGGCACAGCTATTTATAACACACACACACACACACACGAGGAAGAGAAGCATCTATTATAATGGGGACCTGCCGTGGACCAAATCAGAGAGGTGGATCAACAACAACCCCCCAAACCCCTCTTTAACAACCTTTCATTGCCCCCCCTCCCCCAAACAGACTGCAGCCAGTAGAAAGTTCTGGTGAATTCCAGCAAGAGGCCATGCTGATCCTCTTTACATAACCACCTCCAGATTACCATCGGCTTTGCCTTTTTTATTTTCATAAACAGGTCCTAGAGAGTGCACGGGCTGTGGGGGTGGCAGAGGCAGAATGTAGCTGATAAGTGTGTGTGTGTGTGTGCGCGCGTACAGGGAAAGGAGATTCACACAGTCACCGCACATAAATAGAAAAATGTGCTGAGACGACAAGCTCGAGCAGTTGTCCTAATCGACAAGTCCGGGCGTCTTGCTCGTTCTATTCTTCCTGCTCGGTCGCCTGCCGTTCATCCTTCAACAAACAAGTAAATCATAGCAGACACTTGCCGTGCTTAAATGACAGAATTTGGCATGCATGGCAGGACTGCTTATATTTGGTAAAAATAGTATGGGGTTGAGGAAAATACATCCCAGGATATGAGGGGACTCAAACATCGGGCTGAGAAACACGACCTGCTGTTCATGCTGGAAAACAAGTGGTGTTATCGTCCGAACTAAGGACTGCAACCAGTAAAAAAAAAAAAAAGCATGATATGCTGCTGCACTGCTGACTCGAACAAACTAAACCAAACTCTCCATTGATTGCGCTACAGAAATGAGGTACATCAGTTGTTTGTACTCGTTGTAGCCCTTTGATTTGTTTAGTTTTTTATCTTCTGACCAAAGGCAGACTATAAAGCCCACAGTAAGTAATTAAATGTGTCACTTTAAATGAGGCAGAAAGCTAAAAGGCATCAGTTCTGCAGCTCTCCAGCCTGAAACCCCCGACCTGGACAACCCCGATATTCTAGATGAAGCATTTCAGCTATTCTGATTAAAACGCTGACCCCTACAGTGAAGAGCACCTCTTTGCGTGCCCCTGTGTGCCTTTCAGCCCCGGAGGCCGTGTCTATTCTAGTGTGAAATGCACTGCGCAAGCAAAACTGTTCACAGGCCTGCAAGTAAAATATGCAAGTCATTTTACAGTCAGATTTAGCAAAAAACTCACAGCTAAAAATGCATGAAATGCTTTGGGGAAAAAAAAATTGTAGGGGCTTTTGGTATTCAGTGAACTACAAGGTGGAATCTTTTGTTTTCCGATTGGTCTGCCGTTGTTGATTCATTTTATCGGATAGTAGCTCCAGCTTTGTGGTTTGTATCAAGGTGCTTGTGAACTTTTATGAAGCAGCTATGAAGCCTCTATGAGATCAGAGTGGTGATGCTAGTGATTGATAAACATTCAATGACTTGCTAAAAATTAGACGCTCTCCGATCAATACGGGTCACAGGAAGGAAATCGTCAGAGCCGTGCAAAGCTTGGGCGTGATAGCTCTTTTTTTTTTATAGGTTGTTACGGTTAAATTTAGCCGTCTTTGAATATAGGGAACTTTGGCATGTTTGTTGGGGGGAAAATAAAACGAGATGTGTATAGTAATAGCATAGTCCTGGAATTTCCTATTAGCTCACCAGAATGAAGTCGGTTTGGTAGGTGGATAGCATGAAGACCGAGATGTTGTGGTCAGCCAGGGGGGCGATGACGGACTTGGCGATTTTGGTCACGCCGATCGGTTGAGAGCTGGTGGCGCTGCCGCCTCCTGAAACCACGTTGAGAGCTAACCATGTCGCATCCGCTACACTGAGATACTCCGACTCGGGCAGTTCTGAAAGAGAGGCAGAGGTTTCACCAAAGTGTAGGAGGGAGGAGTTTAATACCTTTAACCTTTTGAAGGATCGAGGTCAATGAACCAGCAGGAAATGTTGTTCTCCACACCATCAAGCAGTGTAAAAGCTGCTAGAATACCTGCGCCTGCTTCACTACCCACAGCCACCTGTATCCATGGTGACCCTGGCGACCCGGGCGTAATGACAGACGCTCATTCATTCAGTCAACCACAAAAACAAACGGGCCGACAGCTCAGCCTCGGTTAACCCGTAACGGAAGAGAAGTGGCTGATGAAGCAGTATGTGGTCAAACATTGTCAGCGTGTGATGAGATGGGGGAGGATGTGTGATCGTTCTTTTTTTTTTTTTATTACCTCGAGAACCTCAGAACGTACCTTTAAAGCCATCTTCATCGACTATGATGGTGTAATCCTCTGGGGTTTCGGTCAAACTGAAGAACTTGCATCTGTAGAGGAGGGAAAAAGGAGAGAAATGTGTAGCCATGGGTTTGTATCTGGATACAGAATTCTATCAAGTACAGACTTTTTGAAATGCATGGGTAAAAAACTGGAACTGTATGACCCTGAACATCCATTCGCAACAGTCATTTGCATATTCACCAAATTAAACGCGAGACGTGTCACGTAGCTATTTGTACAGAAACAGGGGAACAAAGGCAAAGGGAGGAGAAAAAAAAAGGTGAAGCAAAAACTGCTGGTCACTGAGGATCATCTGTTCTACCTTTTATGTTTGTTTAGTCATCAAACCCTAAAATTAGTCTTCGGGGCTGTAACAGTGGCAGTCAGCAGACAAAACACATTGCACAACACATGTAAACACTGCTCTGTGATAAGTACATAACATTATTGTTTGTTTAACATCATGCCACGTGCGTCTCCGGATAGGAGGAGGGAACTCTCAATTAGTCATACGGATAAGTGCTAAATGCTAACTGGTTTTAACCGTGACGTCTCTTTTTACGCTGCTTCAGAGATATTGTCAAACAGAACAGTATTTAAATGTTTGCGCCGCATGACTCGGCCTATGCAAACAGAACCCACTGCGTGCGCACACACACACACACACACACACGGTTCCAGGCATCTTTTTATGCCACTCGTAAAACCAGACCCAAGATCCAGGGTGAGGGGAGCACTTATTTATGGCTTTTCAAAATCATCCCCCATATTATTTTTACCCTTTCTGGTTGGTGTAAGCGGGTTGGGGGTGAACCATGAGGTCTGTTGATTCTGGACAGCGTTATCTTATCTGATGCTGGCAAAATAGGGGGGGTTTTGTTAACTGTTGGGAATCTCGCTCAGGTCACACCAGCGGGCTTTTTTACAGAATCGCCTGTGAGGAAGTGGGGCATTTTTTTTTTTTGCATCGTCTTTACCTAAAGAGAGTGATGCAGCAACATTGTCCATCACGTTCATGTCTCGTAACCCTCTGTACACTCAGCTCGAACAGATCAGCTTCCAAATAACTGTACCATCAAAGCAGTCGGAAGATAGTGTAGATAGATTTCTCCACTACCCACTAGTCCTGTACTGGAGGGAGAAATAAAGCTCTTGCACTTAGGTATTTAGGAGCCAACATCTAAACATCACTGCTATTGGAAAAATTGACATTGAATTGAAAATGAATTATACTAGCTAGCCAACTAGCGTTGCCTGTGACGTCAGTGCACTGGACACATCAGAAATATTTATGGGTGGAGCTGTGATTTGAGATGCGACCAGAACTCGAACAGCTACAATTACTGCACAATGCAACATTGCCTCAGGTGTTGGGGTCTTTGGGATCATTGGGGGTCTTTAGCATTCACACGGCTGAATCTTGCTTTTCGACAGCGTCAGCTGAAAGGGTGAGGCAGCAAACTGCGCGAGAGCCCTCGACGGTGTTCGGAACAGTAAGCCATTTTCGACACACCCCTCCTCGCATGCTGGGATGTCGCCCCTCACATTCGACACCACCGCGAGACACTTCACGGAAAACGCTGAAAGCGAACAAACAAGCAAACGCGCACCATCTGCCAAAGCAGGGGTATTTGGAATCATACGGTCTTAATAAACAGAAAAAGGGACGTCAAAGGAAGTCAGATCATTATAAATCTCATAAAGACACACAACACACCCCGGAGCCTGCAGAGTAAAAAAATAAAAAAATAAATAAAAAAGACGACACAGTGGTCGACTCTGAAGAAACAATGTTCACAGCTAGATAGGAGACCACAAGCTGCATTCGCTGGCAGTTAGGAATAGAAAACATGTCTTGCTCGAGCTTGTTTTTAATAGTCTTTTCCTGTGACGGAAGAGGAACTCGCAAATTGAATACGTCTACTAACGTCTGCCGGCTGCTGTCTGTTTCTCAGCCCTAATAGGAAACCAGCGAGAATCAAGAACTGAGAATTTTATCTCCTCTTTGAAAAGAAGGTTTATTTTTTTCCCCCTCGATAGACATTATAGTAAGATTGGGATTAAAAATATATTGAACAGGGCCCATGAAATAAAACACTATGTACCTCTGGCCACATGGAATCCAGAAAGTGATGATAGGAGTGATGCTTAAACAAAAATAACGGACTTCGTGAAAGACTCGGCCCTTCGGTTAAATGCCAAATCTCATCAACACACACTGGTTTCCATGAACCGCCTGATAACGTCCAGTCATGCAAATACCAGACAAAGGATAAGACTAGAAAAGATTATCAGCTCAGGATCCCTTCACGCTGAGAATGACTTCAGTGTCCGAGGCCTGACTTAATCTGCGTTCAGAAAAGAAATTAAATAAATAAATAAATAAAAAACTGGGTCCATGATGGATTAGCTGAGTGACTAACAGGACTGAATTACTTGGAGCTGAGGAGCCTTTAACTCCACCCAGGCTCATTAGGGCTCTGGCTCATGTCTCGCTAAAAGCAGGAGAGGAGATGGCCTCCAGGATTGTGTCGGCAAACACAAACAAGGAAGCATTAAGACAGAGAAGCAAGCGGCTCGGTGTGCCGTAGGCCGAGGGTCAGCTTTTAAACTCTGTCCACACACTGAAAGGTGTAAATCAGTAGGAGTGCAGGTTAAGCTGAGGGATGTGAAGTAACCATCATATATCACACCACCATCCCTTTTTTTTTTTATAAAGCGAACTAGACAATGTGTCAGACTGGACCTGGTGATGAAACATGACGTAATTTATAATAAAAGTCTGAATCACTCATAAAAAAAAAAACACACACACACACACACACGAAAAGTTTTCTGCCTCACAGTCATTGCACCAATATTCACATCTGAAATACTTTAATGACTAAAACACACAGCCAGAATTAGGAATGGGATTCAAAAATAGAACAGATTTCTTGCTGAGTTTGTGCCTGAGGAGCAGCGCCTAAACGAAATATTGTGGTGCTTACGGAAAATACTCAGGTATTATAATATTAATATTCTAGTATTAGAATATTTCCTCGCTCGCCTTAACTATAAAGCTCGAAATGACTTGATGACGCATTGTACACACGTAGGATTTACATATATAAAACTCCTAAAAGTGCTGATGACATGGTGGTAGGATTGAAGTCACTGTTAATTCGATACGGTCGTGTCATTTCCACTTAGACAGCAAGAGAGGGTAATATGGAGTGGCTCCTGTCCCTTTTAAAATAGCCAATAGCATTTAGATTTACCTCGCATAGTTAATGTGGAGATCGATAATGCACCTTTGGAGGATTTTTCTTCCACTCCTGCACCAGTTCTACGACGTGAATGAACTCAAACCCTTTCCTTTTTAACCAGCTTAGAATACAAGTGCACGTACGGCCCGTGCTTGCTGATGTGATGCGTCAGATACGAGAGAACCGTCATCAAAACGCTTCGTCTGTATTAAAAGCCACAAAAGTTCCTCCCGGATTTCATGAGGACTTTTGGTTTAATCCCGTCTGTGAGATATCTTCACTCCTGCTACAAGCTACAAACATTTTATCCTCCCGAAATAATGCAGTGACACTGGAGACTCCTTCCACTAAAAAAACACAAATGACTAATATGCCTGTTCCTGTGAGCAAATGGTTACTATAGAAACCTGTTTCTATTATAGACTTGGTCTATTATTAATATAAACCTGTGATTTTTCTTGAAGCAGGACATTTGTTTCAGGGCTGGTGTGCAAAAACGGACCAACACCTTCACGAGCTAGAATTCAACTCAATTCTGTGGTATAAATTTCATTACTAAACAAAAAGCGTGGGGCTGGTAAGCGGAAAGAGAAAGAGACGTGACGAGATTCAAATAAAAACGTGTGAGGTGGAGACGATAACGGTTCGGTGCGGATTATCGCAATATATTGAGCCACTGATGATCAGCGTGGGAAGAGAGGAGGGAGGAAGGAAGGAAGGAAGGAAGAAAGAAAGAGAAAGAAAGATGCGACAAACACCTTTAGATCTATGAAAATTTTCTCCCTTACTCTTTTTCTTTTTTCTATTTTTTTTAAACTTCAGCTTGATTCTTTTTTTTGTCCCTTCTTCACTGCACTTGTTTACAGCTTTCCGGCAGCCATGCAAAGCTCTGCAGCAGGAAGGAGGACGTGGTGCTGGGAATAATGTAGAAGCTGGTGTTTCAGGAGGAACAATACTAAGTGAGGTTGACACTATGATGAATGACGTAATTAGGCATGTTGGAGTTGAAATGAATAGCTGAGATGAAGGCGTGTTACAATGAAATGAAGTGAAATTTCATCAGAAGTTCTTGTTATTGGGTTGTTTGTGTGTGTGTGTTGGGGGGGGTAGCACGAGCTGCACGTCCACACACACAGACACAGACACACAGACACACAGACACACAGACACAGACACACAGACACACACACAGACACACACACAGACACACACACAGACACACACACAGACACACACACAGACACACACACAGACACACACACAGACACACACACAGACACACACACACCATCCAACTTCATTATTATAAAACAGAGGAAATGAAAAACAAAACTACAGGTTAATTCATGTCTATTTTTTAGCCCTCTGGTATCGACTGAAATTCTTAGTTGATATTGTAGGTAGGAAGAGAAGTTTTCGATGAAAGTGTAAAAAAAAGTTTCTCAGAGACACACACACACACAGAGAGACAGAGACGCGCGCACACGCACAGGGACAGAGACGCGCGCAC